>NW_024538629.1:0-103638 GCF_016647635.1 Suillus subaureus
AAAAAACTGTCCACATGTTTTGACATTTTTCACTATCTATGATATTGTGTGAGAACAAACAAATGCCTCAAGGACATGCTTATACCACATTGTAGTATGGCTTCAGGGCTTTCATTTGAGCCCTACACTGGGAATCAGTGGAGATATGGTGGAGACATAAGGCCTATAAAATGATGACTCATGTGGACAGTTTTTTGAGTGTATATTAAAACTATATAAATCATTATTTATGACACCACAAAAATCATGCCACTATTATATAAATTATGAAGTGGTGTCATTATGTTATTTTATGACTATATCTAACTATATAAAACAGAATATCTCATGTATCATAGTCATAATCACCATGAAAGCCATCTCCTCTGCTCAAAGAGATAATATCCTCTCTCTGTCTTATGCTGGCCTCTCTGCTTGCCAAATTTCCTCTAGAACTGGAGTATGCAAGTCCACTGTGGCCAAGTTTATCAAAGAAAGCCACCCAGACAAGGAAAACTCTTGTGGAGGATGTCCATCCAAGCTTACCTCTACTGACAAAAGGGCTATTATCCAACATATCACTACAGGAAAGGCTGATAATGCTGTCCAAGCCACCCATTATATCAATTCCACCATCACTACCCCTGTCTCTTCACAAACTGTGAGGAATGTTCTCAAGGCAGCTCATCTCAAGGCAGTAACAAAGAAGAAAAAGCCTCTTCTCTCCATCAAACATGGGCAGAGAAGACTAGCCTTTGCCTTAGCTCATCAACACTGGACTGTAGAGGACTGGAAGCATGTTATATGGTCAGATGAGACCAAAATCAATAGGATTGGGTCAGATGGGAAGGTATATGTATGGAAAAAGAAGGGAGATGGCCTAACAGACAGAGAGGTTAATGGGACTGTCAAGTTTGGAGGAGGTTCTTTAATGGTATGGGGCTGTATGAGATGGAATGGTGTGGGAATGCTTGCTGAGGTTGAGGGGAAGATGAATGCTGAGCAGTATGTGGACATTTTAAATGACCACTTGCTGCCTAGCTTGGCAGAATCAGGGATTGATGAAGAAGATATCATTTTCCAACAGGATAATGATCCCAAGCACACATCCAGAAGAGCTAAGGAATGGTTTGAAGAACATAACATCAATGTTCTTGACTGGCCAGCACAGTCTCCTGATGTCAATGTCATTGAACATCTCTGGGGAACACTCAAGAAAAGCTTCAAGCCTATGAAAACCCCCCTAAAGAAGTATGGGAGCTTTGGGAGAGAGTAGCAGTGGAATGGGGGAAGATCACAGCTGAGGATTGCCAGAAATTAATTGAGAGTATGCCTAGAAGGATAGAGGCAGTAATTAAAGCCAAGGGAGGTCATACAAAATACTAGAATACCTGGTTATTATTGTAAAATACTTGAGTCAAAAAACTGTCTGCATGAGTCACCATTTTGTGAGCCTTGTATCTCCACCATATCTCCACCGATTCCCATGGTGTAGGGCTCAAATGAAAGCCCTGAAGCCATACTACAATGTGGTATAAGCATGTCCTTGAGGCATTTGTGAGTTCTCACACAATATCATAGATAGTGAAAAATGTCAAAACATGCGGACAGTTTTTTGAGCCACTGTATTTTGGAGCCCACCACAAGGGAATTGTTCTTGAATGATCCCTTGCATCCCAAGTTTGATTCATTGGTCAATTACTGACCTTCTAGTCTCTCTCTCTTAGCACCTGGTCATCTGACCACCCTTCTCATCATTTCAAAGTATTACCACCCCAACACTCAGCTACGTCTTCAACAAGACACACTGCCTGTGCTGGCCCCTTCAAAAGACACCATACTGCCAAAGAAGTGCTGGAATCATGCTAACACCTATACTAGTAGTACCCTCACCACCCTCTCAAACTCACTTGCACTACCTCCTGATATGACTGTCATCACCCCAACTTGCCAAAAACTGGAACAGTGCACTAGAAGTATTAGAGACTCCTCCGAAAGTTGAACAGAATCATCCCTGTCGGACAATGACACTATAAACCGACCATTTCCCACTGACTCCCCCTTTCCTTCACTTCCCCTGCAACCTACATTCATTCTTAGACCGGCTGTATTCAATCCAGAAACTCCTACCCTCCCCCTAATATTGACCAACCTAGTAATCGAGGAACCAGCACCTCTGATCACTACACTACCTCCTATACCCCAGCCTGAGTTTCTCAAACTTCTGTTAAGCTCGTGTGCTCAAGGGGGTCGGATCACAAGGGCTTGGCCTCAGCTCGTACGCTGTGCCCCTTTCCCAAGTATGTGCCCTTAATTTCCGGGGGCTAGAACAGTTGTCCGGAGTTTCCGGGATTTGACTAGGGTGGATAATGGACGTCCGGATGTTACCTGGGCAAGCAGATAAGACTAATCCAGACGAAGTCCGGACTAGAAACTAACAGAGGATGGACTACCCTTAAGGTAGAGTCGGAAATGTAGTCTAGGATGCAATCCTAAGACTCGGAATATGACAAGAGACTTATCTCGAGTCCGGAGGACACAGGAATGAGCAGGAACTAAGATGATATTTGAACTGGAGTATTTCTGAGAGTTACAGGAGGTTTATATACTGTAGGTAACATATAGGAATCAGTCAGCAAACATAAAGGCTATGTACGAAGCATATGCAGAGTCTATTAGTAAGTAGGATGGATCACAAATAATGAACACTGGAAATGAAATGTATGTAATGGATCAATAATCAAAAGGAAAACATGGTCAACCAGAGTCTGGAGACAGGGGCAGTCTAAATGGAGTTGGGCGCTGATATAGGGTTTGGATTCCGGAAGGGAGATAAAGATAGATCAGATCATTTGAGATCTGGATCTCAGATCTGGATATCTGGAGAAGTGGATTTAGAGTTGAGAGTCTGGAATGGCATATGACAGTATCTCCCCCTTTAGGCCGAACCCTTGAGGCACAGGGGGTCGGAAATGAGGGTCCGGAAGAAATGAGTGCAAGACAATGGAGAAGTCAATGGGGGATTCCAGGGGACGGATTTCACAGATATAGTGTTGCCAAAGTGTCCTATTTGATTCTTACCCCCCCATATTCTTCCATCAGCTTATTCACTATGTCTGGCAACTCTTCCAACCAATCTAACAAGCCCAAAACTGCCAGGGAGGAACTGGAACTGCATCAGGCCTGGATGAGGGTGGAATTAGCTGAGGTGGAGACCAACATCCATCTGGCTGATGAAGCAGAAGCATGCCAGAAGGTGGAAGAGCTCTGGAGAGCGGAGGAGCAGAAACGTTAGGAGGATGAGGAGAAGAAGCAGAGGGAGTTGGCCAAGATCCGGAAGGAAAGGGCTGAGAAGGCCCGGAAGGCAGAAAAGGTGAGTTTCCTGTGGTCTGGACTGTCCCGGAATTGAAAATGTGCTTATCCTCAGATGAAATATGATCCAGAGGCATGCAGGAACTGCGTGACTAAGAGGAGGGAATGCTGTTGGGTTGAGGCTGGTAGTAGGTCCACTGTAAGTGTCTATTTTCCGGACGTCCAGATCCGGTATTTTGACATCCAGACAGATAAAGGCTTGCAATGCCTGCTGGAAAACCAAGGAGAAGTGCTATGGATGTCTGAAGGGCCCTGAGGAGAACCGGAAATACTTTGACCAGGCCTCATCTGCGTCTTCCAACAACAAGAGGACTCATCCGGAAGGGACTCCTTCTCCCAAAGGCAAGGGGAAGAGACGTCAGTGCAGTCTGGATCTGGATTCTGGAGATGAAGTGACCATTATCTCTAATCCAGCTACTATTATAGGGGCAGAAGAAGCAAATGTGGAGTATGATGATCAGGCTTGGGTCACCACGGCCAACAGTATTGTGGCTGAGTTGGTCCAGACTAATGGACTTCTGGAGAGGAGCATTCAGGCGGCGGAAGGGAGTAGAGCTGCAGCAGACCAGATGAGTATTGGTATGGCCAGATTCCTGGACCAGCAGAGGGAGTTCCAGAACACCCTTATGGAGTACATCCGAGGTGGATCCCAGGATTCCAGATCCAGAGAGGAGAGTGCTCAGGAGGATGAGGGAGTGGGAGAGGTGGAAAAGGAGGCTGGAAATGAGGCTGGCAGATCCGGAGGTAACATGGAGACTGATGCCTGATTCTGGACTTCTGCTCTTGCCTTCTAAATGTACTCATATATCTGCATGTATCTCAAAGTAGTGAAATGGGACCGGGTTTGTTTGGGTATGCAGAGTGAAAGTCGGATACTAATTCTGAGGCATTTCCGAGCTCCGTGGCAAGTAGCCACAATGTTTCCTCATCTGTTCCCTCATATTCGGACCACCAGACAAGGTATAGGAGCTGACAGTGTCGTCTCCAGCGGTCAAGTTTAGAGACCAGAATTTCGGAAATTTCATACTCAGGCTCTCCGTCAACTTCCACTGGAGGTGGGGGTGCTTGGATGTGATTGGGGATGGTGTTGGGAGTTGCAGGTTCTAACTGGGAGACATGGAAGACAGGGTGGACGGATTTCATGGATTCCAGAAGACATAGGGTAAAGGAGTGGGATCTGGGACAGGATATGATCTCAAAGGGTCCTAAGTTCTTTTCCAAGAGTTTCTTTGAGGGTCTAGTGGACCAGAAATATTGTGCTTTGACAAAGACTAGATTTCCGACCTTGAAGTCCGGAGCAGGTTTCCGCTTAGCATCTGCAGGGCCCTGATAGCGCTCCTGCACATGGGACATTTCTTCTCAGAGGAATTGATGAAGCTTGTTGAGATCTATAGCATAATCATGGGCACGGGCGGAAGAGAGGTTGTGTTCCGGATGGATGGAAATGTTTGGATGGTATCCCTTGTTGGTGAAGAAGGGTGAAACTCCAGTAGTAGCACTCAGAGCATTGTTGTATGCGAATTCCGCCAAGGGTAATAATTCCAACCAATTATCCTGCTGGTAGTTGCAGTAAATCCGGAGGTATTGTTCCAGGGTCTGGTTGGCTCTTTCCATCTGTCCATCTCCTTCCGGATGATATCCAGATGTGAAGTGGAGAACCATATCCAGTGCTTTCCCTAGGGACCAGAAGAAGTGGGACACGAATTCCGTACCTTGATCGGAAGTGACATGGGACAGGACACCGTGCTTAGAGAATACATGGAGTAGGAATAGGCATGCGAGGTCCGGGGAGGTAATGGTGTCATGAGTCAGAACAAATATTGCTTGCTTGGATAGGCAATCTATGATGACAAGGATGGCTGTAAAGCTGGATGAGTCCAGAAGTTGTTCTATGAAATCCATGGAAATGGAGTTCCATGGCTTTTCCGGAATAGGGAGCTGTTTGAGCAATCCATAGGGTTTATGTCTCGGAATCTTGGCTCGGGCGCAGGTAGTACAGGATCTAACATAGTCCCTGACATAGGTGCATATTCCAGGCCAGGTATATTCATGTTGGATGAGTTCTAACGTCTGGTTTTGACCAAAATGTCCGGATAGAGGGTGGTCATGAGTATTCCGGAGTACACAAAATCGTAGATCATTGGATTCCAGAACATATATACGATTGTCACAGTGGAGGAGACCATCAACATCCACTGTCCATCTTGGATCTGAGGGTTCCGGAAGATGTATGGAGGTGATAGGGTCATTAGGGAGTGTGGTCAGGATGTCAGTCCGGAGTTGTTCTATATCCATCAATACAGCTGCTCTAAGAACTGGAGTTGCTAAGGATGAGGCTCGTAGGGATGAAGCTAGCTGTTCCATAGTGAATACCGGACAGAAATTATGAGGGTTAACTTGAGCATAGTCCTTATCCCCCTCTTTGGGATAGACGTCCCAACATCTAGTGAGGGAATCCGGTTTCGCTCCAAGTTTTCCGGGATGGAAGCAGATAATGAGGTTGAACTGATGCAGGAATTCTGACCATCAAGCCTGACAGTGGGATAAGAGTTTTGTGGTTGCGAAGTACTCAAGGTTTTTGTGGTCCATGACAACATCCACAGGCTCAGAAGAGCCTTCCAGGTAGTGTCGCCAGGTCTGGAAAGCTTCATAAATGGCTAGGAGTTCCTTGTCATGGGTGTCATAGTTGAGTTCTGGAGCGGAAAGCATATGGGAGTAGAATGCTACTGTGATAGACTAGAGGGACAGATGCCTTAGTCTCAGCAAGAGCAAGAAACGCTAATGATATTAATGTACCTAGAGGGACAGAGGCCTTAGTCTAGGTAGTGTATCAGTGTGTGTACTGTATGAGCAATAACAAGAGTCATACCTCAGTGAGAGCAAGAAACGCTGAGGTGCAATGGCAAAAAGACGACATATAAGTATGACAAGTTACATAACAATCAAGAATCTTGTAATGATGGTGAAAGACGTATGATACTGTATAGTAGCTGATGGGACTCGTATGGTGAGGCACAAAGGAGACACAGTACGCATGGCACGCATGTCTGGAAGTGGTAGGTGGTGCACCAACATACTGGACGAAGCTCTGAGTCCGGACATACAATGGAAAGTATTCCGGTGATAGCATAATCAGAGGCATCTGTTTCCACAACTATAGGAACATCCAGCATCCAGTGTGTCAGCACCAGAGCAGAAGTGAAGGCTTTCTTGAGTGTTTCAAAGGATTTCTGGCAGTCCTCGGAAAAGTTCCAAGGGACATTCTTGCAAGTCAACCGGGTGAGTGGGACCACAATATCTGAGTAGTTGAAGATAAATTGATGATGAAAATTTGCGAATCCGAGGAAAGATTGGACATCTTTGACTTTCCAGGGTTCTGGCCAGTCAGTGATAGCTTGGATCTTCTCGGACGACATTGTAAGGCCGTCTGGAGATAGGAGGTATCCAAGGTATTCCACAGATGAGGAATGGAATTCGCATTTTTCTGGTTTAGCATATAGGTGATGCTTCCGGAGTCGACGTAGTACTTCTCGGACGTGTTCCTTATGGGTTGCAAGATCTTGGGAATAAATGAGGATGTCGTCCAGATACACAACAACGCATACATCCAGCATATCCGCAAAAACACTATTGACAAAGTGTTGGAAAGCTGCTGGGGCATTGGTAAGACCTTCTGGCATAACCAACCATTCATAGGAGCCATAGCACATCCGGAAAGCAGTTTTCCACTCATCTCCTTCCGCTATCTGGACAAGATGATAGGTGGACTGGAGGTCAATTTTGGTGTAAACTTTAGCATGGCTTGGAGAGTCTAAGAGGTCAGAAATGAGAGGCAAGGGGTAACGGTCTTTCTTGGTGATCTGGTTGAGGCCTCAGAAATCCACACAAAGTTGTAGGGATCCATCCTTCTTCTTTACAAACAGGACAGGGGCTCCATGTGGAGAGGATGAGGATTGGAGGAGTCCGGTTGCAATGTTCTCATCAAGGAACTTGCGGAGAGCTGCAAGCTCAACTGGAGAAAGGGAATAGATAGTTCCAATGGGCGGATTAGCTCCTTCTTCCAAATTGATCTTCAGATCATATGGACAATGAGGAGGAAGTTGACTAGCTTTGCCCTTATCAAAGACATCCGCAAACTCCTGATATTCCGGAGGTATTCTGGAAAGATTAGGGGCTTCAGATGAGAGTGAGGCGGACCGGAGATCCAGTCCAGAGGGGCAGAGATAGATGCTGAACTGCTTGGATCCTTCCATCTTGCAGGCCTGGCAAAAGGCAACTGCATTAATGAGGGAAATATGCGGACCAGATTTATCAGCAGAGGGTTCTGGTGTAGTCGGAGGAAGAGGTTCCGGAGGCGGAAGTGATGTTGGAGGGGTCAATGGCATTCCATGAGGAGTCGTCTGGAATTTGATGCTGCCCAAAGCCCAGTCAATCAACAGATTGTGTCGGGTGAGCCAGCTATATCCAAGAATGACAAAACAAGATGAATCCAAAGGAGTAACGTAAAACATATCAGAGGTAACTACACTGGACGAAAATTGGACAGGGAGGTCTATGGCTTTGGAAATATTGTTATTACAAGTACCATCAAATAAATGAAGCAGAAGTGGAGGGATTCTGTATGTAGGGATTTTATATTTTCGGACAAAATTTGTATCTATAAAACAATGAGAGGAACCACAATCTACAAGAGACGGAAATTCGGAAATACTGGGATACGTTGGAATCGTGATATATGGACAGAGTGAAGTCGGATCAGAAACAGAGACAGCATTAAGACATAACTCCTTTGTATGGGTTGAGATAATGCTACCCCCATCCCATATGGAGTCAGGAGGGTTGCGGACTATTTTTTTGCCTCAGACGAGGCTTCTGGTTTGGCTTCCGGAGTGACTGTAGCAGCATGGCCTTTGGCAGTGTGCGAAGTCGATTTGTTGCAGTCCCGGACAGTGTGTCTGGGTCCACCACAGAATAAGCAGAGCTTCTTATCTAAACGCCTCTGGCGTTCCTCGGAAGTTAGTTTTCCATCCTTACCCAACTTGGAGGTAAGGTCCGGGGCCTTTGAAGTGGATGAGGTAGAGGACGTAGTGGGTTTTCCAGGTTTATGTCCAGAATTCTGATTTCTGGATTTGTTACTTCCAGATCTGGATGAGTGGGAGCTGGTCCGGTCAGAGGCTGACTGCTTAGGAGGAGTGGATGAGGAGGGTTTGGTTTCGCGGGAGATCTCTCCCTTGTGTTCCCAATAACAGGCATCTATGGTTTGTGCGAGGGTCTTGTATTCCAGGAGGGTAGCAGGTTTTCCCATGCGGCTGATTTCATCTTTGATACGAGCCAGAAGTCCATTATAGAATTGTCGGTGTAGGGCTCCATCGCCCCATCCGCGGACTTGTGAGGCAAGCCGCTGGAACTCCACAATGTACTTATTGATGTGCTGTCCGTCATGCATATTGAGTTGCTTGAGCTGCATTTCCGCATCTCCGGAGGGGTCATGAGGTCCAAAATTGGTCTGGAGTTCAAGCATGAACTCGGAATAGTCATCCATCCAGTCCGGATGATCAGTATTCTCGTCAGAAAGGAGGTCTGGTTCAAACCATTCAAGGGCCATGCCTTTGAGATAGGATTGGATGAAGTTGACCTTAGACCTTCCGGTACGGAAAGCATTGGGTTTGCTTTGGAAATTGAGTTCGCACTGGACAAAAAATGCTTGCAGTTTCCAGGGCTTGGTGCCATCAAAGACATCCAGCTCATGGACTTTGACCTTTGGGTCTTTGGAAAGGGTGGTGCGACGATTGTTTTGGGCAAGGTTGTTGATAGCTCTGGATAGGAGTACCATGACGCAGTCCTGCGGATTCAGGCCATCGTTTTCATTGTCATCATCATCATCATCATCTGGATCATTGTCCAGATTTCCACCATTCCCATCCAGCGGATTTCCGCCAGGGGTATCATCATCATTATCATCATTGTCATTGTCATCCGGATCTCCTTTGCCCAGAGGAGCTAAGGCTGGGGTCTGTGTAGGGGTTTCTGGATGTTGACAACTCAGGAGTTCTGAGATGCTTCCAGCAGTAGCACGCTGGCTAACACAACGCTGAGAGAAGCTATTGAAGGTTTCGATGATAGGGGTAGAATCCCAGTGGGTGGAAACTAGTCCGGCCACTCAGAGAGGGTTTGTTGTTTTGGTAGGAGCCATGATAGATGTAAGTATACTCGGAAAGGTGTGAGTTCAAATATACTGTTAAGCTCGCTTGCTCAAGGGGGTTGGATCACAAGGGCTTGGCCTCAGCTCATATGCTGTGCCCCTTTCCCAAGTATGTGCCCTTAATTTCCGGGGGCTAGAACAGTTGTCTGGAGTTTCCAGGATTTGACTAGGGCGGATAATGGACATCCGGATCTGAAACATGAGGTAAATCCGATGGACGTCCAGATGTTACCTGGGCAAGCAGATAAGACTAATCCAGACGAAGTCCGGACTAGAAACTAACAGAGGATGGACTACCCTTAAGGTAGAGTCGGAAATGTAGTCTAGGATGCAATCCTAAGACTCGGAATATGACAAGAGACTTATCTCGAGTCCGGAGGACACAGGAATGAGCAGGAACTAAGATGATATTTGAACTGGAGTATTTCTGAGAGTTACAGGAGGTTTATATACTGTAGGTAACATATAGGAATCAGTCAGCAAACATAAAGGCTATGTACGAAGCATATGCAGAGTCTATTAGTAAGTAGGATGGATCACAAATAATGAACACTGGAAATGAAATGTATGTAATGGATCAATAATCAAAAGGAAAACATGGTCAACCAGAGTCTGGAGACAGGGGCAGTCTAAATGGAGTTGGGCGCTGATATAGGGTTTGGATTCCGGAAGGGAGATAAAGATAGATCAGATCATTTGAGATCTGGATCTCAGATCTGGATATCTGGAGAAGTGGATTTAGAGTTGAGAGTCTGGAATGGCATATGACAACCTCCCTCACTCCCTTCTAAACTGACCAAACACTCCATGAATCCCTCCATCACCCCAGCTCTCCAGGTTACTGCTCCTACCTCTAATGCTCCTCCCTCTCACAAACCACCATCCTCCTCATCTCAGACACTCCCAACCCCCTCCACTCTAATGTCAGCCTCGCCAGTCATGTCAAACATAACTAAAGGAATGGTGGCCATGCCTGGACCCAGATCCCACAAAGCACCATTGTTTGAGGGCAAAACATCCGAGCTCCTCAACTTCTTTGAACTCTTCAAGGACTTAGCTGCCTCCTGTGCACTTACAGATGAGCAAAAATGCAAGACCATTGTGAGATATACTGACACTCTCACCAAACGGTTTTGGGTCATGATAGCCAGATACGAGAGCAAGGACTACACGCTCTTCAAAAGGAATATCCTGGCCAAGTACCCCCATGCTAATTGGGGCATACAGTACACAATCCGAGACTTAGAGTGCCTTATCCTTAACACTGCGGAATCGGAAATCTCCACCAAAATGGAGCTACTCCAATATTACTGTCAGCTCTGTCCTATTGCAGCTTGGCTGATCATGAACTCTAAGATTACAGCTCATGAATGCGACTGGTACTTCCTACAAGGACTGCCCCAGTCAGTATGCCAAGCTATTGACCGACAATTGGAACTTAAGGAGACAAACTATACCCATAATGAAGCCCCAGATATCAAGAAAGCCTTAGAGGCTGGGCAATTCGTTCTTTTGGATGATGCATATGATGCTGACTTACATGAACCTATTGCCAGTCGCCTTAGATCGATATGCGAGGTGCAAGCACCCAAATCCAAAGTGTCCCGCCATGATCTGGACTCAGATGAAGAAGATGAACGGCAAGATGCGCAACGAGAGGTGCAGACCAAACAAGTGGCCTTTAGAACCCCTGCCCCTGTTAAATCAACCAAGGACAAAGTTGATGACCTAGCTCAAAAGATGCATGGGCTCAATATTATGGATGCCGCCTATGCCATTTGTTATACTCACCTAGCTGGCTTAATGCCAACTGCAGCTCAAGCATGGCCTTCACCGAAATTGCATCACTTCATCGGTACTGCACCTACCAAAGCATCACGTCATCCCTCCAATCCACATCACCTTGCCAGTGCTGCACCCAGTCAAACTCCAATGTCATACCTACCCCTCCTGCCTCTTCCATCCACATCTAGCCAACAGCCAGGTCCCATATGTTTCTTCTGTGGAGGTCCCCACGTCATGTGTGCTTGCTTAACTGCTGGCAAATACCTATGGGCTGGGCAAGTCATCCAAGAAGGGCAGTTCTTTGCCTTTCCAGACAAGTCCCAAATATGACAATATGGGAACAAGATGTTTCAGCAGGTAATTGATGCAAGATACGCTATGCCTGCCCTTCCGGTTCCCGCCACTGGATCCAACGCTATACCAGTAAACAATCTTTGACATGAAGCAGCACCACAAACCTCCACCGAAATCCCCTCCTCCACCTTCATATCAGAATCCTACTTCCTACAGTGCGCTCCAGTAGCAGAGAACCATGTGGTTATAGCTACAATTGAGGAAGAAGAAGATTGGAGAGACGTTAATGCTATCATGTGGTCAAAAGCAAAAGAGAGCCTCATCACTAACCCCAACTTGCGGGAAGATCCATCCTCACCACATCTCATTGAAGCCTCTTCCAAACCCCCAGATGTGGCAATGAAGAAACCTCCAGCCTTCTCCTATGAGTCGAAAGCCACTGTACCCAATGCCACTCAGTGTATCTACAAAATGATCCTGGACATAGTAGTACTGAACATAATGATAGCTGACCTCCTCGCCATCAGTCCAGAGTTACAAAAAGAGGCAGTGGACCATTGTTGAATGCACCAAGTTCCTGCACCCACCACCACCATTTCAACAAATACTCTCACCTCCACCATCCCTCCTTCTCAAATTGAACATGCCATGCCTCTCCATGAGCTCTGCGTTATGCTCAATGGGGTCCACTCCAAATTAGGGTTGCTTGACAAAGGGTCTGAAATTGTCATTATAAGGGAAGATGTCTGGAAGAAGACTAACACACCTAGAAACCAGCAAGTTTGAATGAAGATGCAGACAGCAAATGGGGGAGCCCAAGAGATGGGAGGATGCATTGAGATGTTAGAAATAGAAGTTGAAGGCATCAAAAGTTGGGTGCACGCTTATGTCATACCAGATGCACCTTATCATTTGCTCCTGGGATGTCCCTGGCAGAAGCTTGTTTGCTTGTCCAAGGTTGAAGATATGGATAAGGTATATATAACTATTCAAGACCCTATGGACAGCTCCAACACTCGTACTATTGAAACTCTCCCTCGTCCTTGGCCACACCCCTCCCTCGCCCTCACCTCTGCACTCCTAGCTATCCCAATGCCTCAGCCAGCTCTATCTACCCTGCATATCCTACCAACCAGCTCGACAGATATATACCACGCCATCAACCTGACCAGCTCGACAGATATATACCATGCCATCCTACCAACCAGCTCGACAGATATATACCATGCCATCCTACCAACCAGCTTGACGGACATCTACCATGCCATCAATCTGATAAGTTCTACCAATATACCTTCCTATCAATCAGCTCCACCAACATCTACCACACAATCAAATCATCCAACGCACATAACGCCTCTTCCCATATCCTGTCTCACCTTCACCTCCTTTGCCAAATTTCTTCTTCAAGCCTATTTTGAAATCAACCCAGCCCACCACACCTTCACCTACAAAAAGGTGGCCAACAAGGTAAAGCCTGTACCTACAACTATGCCAGCACATGCGTGTATCGTCCACTGATTCCCTGAAGATCCACTCTTATCACTTTCTTCTTTATCTACCACTCCTCCCAAATTTCTTCCTGGCATCTGACTCACTCAAGAATGAATGGACAAGCTTGGCATCCTTCAAAACAACTTTCTCTTGCCCAAAGAACAGAAGCTTGCTGCACAGGTGCTGATGAACAATGAGCTAGCTTTAGCATGGGATGAGTCGGAGAAAGGCCATTTTCAAGAAGACTACTTCCCCCCCGTAATTATCCCCACCATTGAGCATGTACCCTGGGTGCACCGTCAGCCTCCCATTCCACCAGGTATCAAAGAAGAAGTAATCAAGCTCATCAAATCGAAGATCACATCCAGTGTTTACAAACCATCAAACTCGTCCTATTGATCGCACTGGTTCTGCGTTGTGAAGAAAAACAGAGCTGTTCAAATTGTCCATGACCTTCAGCAGCTCAACTCTATCATGGTAAAAGATGCTGCATCTAGGCCTTATGTCAAGTTATTCACAGAACAATGTGTGGGGCATTCAATTTACTCAATGATGGACCTATTTGTAGGATTTGACCATTGAGCTTTAGCAGAGGAGTCCCACAATATCACAACCTTCCAAACCCCTCTTGGCACGTATCATCTCACTGTCCTTCCCCAAGGCTGGACCGACTCCCCCACTGTCTTCCAAAACGATGTCATGTTTATCCTGCAAGCCAAGATCGAAATCGCGCTGAACTTTCAAGATGATGTTAATGTCCTAGGACCCTGCACACAATATGAGCTTCCTGATAGCTCATATGAGCTCAATTCCAAAAACTCTGGTATTAGAAGGTTCATTTGGGAACACTGTGAGGACATCAATCAAGTCCTCCACTGTCTCAAACATGCAGGAGCTACCGTATCAGCAAGAAAACTGTTCCTATGTGTCCCTGAAGTCCTAGTAGTTGGTCAGAAGTGTACTTATGAAGGCCATGTTCCGGATGAATTGAAAGTCTTCAGAATCACACACTGGCCATCATGTATAACAAAGACTGAAGTTCGCGCCTTTCTTGGCACTGCAGGAACCCTGCACAACTGGATCCAGAACTATGCCACCATCTCCTGCCCCCTCACCAACCTCACCTGTAACAATGTCCCATTCGTTTGGTTGAAGGAAGCACAGATTGCCATGGACCAGCTCAAAAAAGCAGTCACCTCATCCCCCACCATTTGCCCTTTAGATTACTCCTCCCAAAATGAAGTGATACTCTCTGTGGACTC
Organism: Suillus subaureus; assembly: GCF_016647635.1. Lineage (NCBI taxonomy): Eukaryota > Fungi > Basidiomycota > Agaricomycetes > Boletales > Suillaceae > Suillus > Suillus subaureus. The sequence goes on from NW_024538629.1 coordinate 14,389, forward strand.
GTCCTATATCACGTGTGGATGGATCCTCCTCCAAATTGATAATGAGGGCTGCTGTCATCCATCCCACTTTGGCTCAATCACCTGGAATGAGCAAGAGTCCCACTACTCCCAAGCAAAGGTTGAGTTATATGGACTGTTCTGTGCCCTGTGAGCAGCCAAGGTCTGGCTTATCAGTCTCAGAACATTTACTGTTGAAGTGGATGCTAAATACATCAAAGGCATGATCAGCAACCCAGACATTCATCCCAATGCTGCAGTCAACAGATGGATCACAGGAATATCCTTATTCAATTTCAAACTTAAGCACATACCAGGTTTGAAACACACCAGCCCAGATGGACTATCCCATTGTCCTTCAGCACCCAAAGATGAAGAAGATTGGAATGAAACTTCAGAAGATGTGGAGAATGAGATTGACAAGATCCTAGGATGCGGGATATGGGTAGCAAAAGAAGTGGATGATGAATGGCCTTCCCACACCAGCTCACTTGTTTTGACAATAACAAGCACCTCACATGTCTCTGACTCTCACATTCCTTCAACAGAAACCTTCATGCGCCTGGATAACGAACTCCACACCATCCAAATCTATCTAGAAACCCTTTCCTTCCCCTCAACCATCTCTAGCAAAGATTGTTCATGGCTCATCAAACGCTCATCCCAGTTTTTCATTAGAGGCAATCGCCTATGGAGAAAGGAGTCAGGAGGATGGCATCAGCTAGTTATATCCACACCAAACTGTACCCGCATCCTCCATGAAACCCACGACTCACTCAGCTATAAAGGTTTCTACTCAACTCATTGAACTATAGTGGACCAATTCTGGTGGCCATCCTTAGACCATGACCTCCAATGGTACCTGAAGATGTGTCATCAGTGCCAAACTCATTCCATCACTAAAGTTGTCCTTCCACCCTCTATTACTATGCCAGCCTCCCTCTTCCAAAAGATACATGTGGACACTATGTTCATGCCAATGTCACATGGATATGACTGCATAGTCCAAGCTCGTTGTTCCTTGTCAGCTTGGCCAGAATGGCACATGCTAAAAACTGAAATGGCATGCACCTTGGGTGCATTTTTATTCAAGGACATACTCTGTAGATGGGGCATGATTGAAGAGATCATAACGGACAATGGGACACCATTCATAGCAGCAGTGGACTGGTTGGCAAAAAAGTATGGGATCCATCATATTTGAGTTTCAGCCTATAACTCCCAAGCAAATGGAGTCGTCAAACGTTCACATCAAACTATCTGGGACTCCCTTGTCAAAGCATGCAATGGCAACATCACCCAATGGCCGAAAAATGTTCCTCATGTGTTCTGGGCCAATCAAGTCACTACACAAAAATCTACCAGTCATTCCCCATTCTATCTTGCCCATGGAATAGAGCCTTTACTCCCTCTCGATCTCGCCAAAGCCACATTCCTGCTCCCTGATATTTCTGCACTAGTTCTGACCTCTGACCTTATCAGTTCACACACTCACCAACTTTTAAAATGAGATGAGGACCTTGCAGTTGCTCATGAACGACTTGTCAACAGCCGTTTTACATCCATCTGAAACTTTGAGAAATGTTTTGCCAACATGATCCATGACCATGATTTTCCCCCCAGCTCTCTTGTCCTAGTCCTTAACAAGAAGATCGAAGCCACATCCAACACCAAATGCAAACCACGCTATTTCGGACCCATGGTTGTTGTTTCACGATCTAAGGGAGGCTCCTATCATCTCGCAGAAGTTGACGGCACCATTTCAAAGCTCAAATTCGCAGCTTTTCGCCTCGTACCTTATCATCCTCACTCTCCGACCTCTCTCGATGTCACCCAATATCTCAATATCGAAAATCTCGCAGGCGCCACTTCAGAATGAATTTAGATGTGTCCTTCATCTTCTCTGTTCCGATTCTTGATTCCTCTCTGCCAGTTCAAAATATGATACAATCTTATTTTATTTAGTTTGAAGATCGACCAAGGATGGTCGATATTCGAAGTAGGGAGGTGGTGTAAGGATTCCATATTCTCTACACCCCGACCAAGCTCTAAAAATGAACACCAACGAACCACGCGGTCGCAATCGTCCACGTGACTCATTGATGCGAAGAGCGCAACTCTTCGCATCCGAGTTACGTGGATACATTCCTTCATCTCCCTTGTCCATTTTCTTTCGTTACCTTACCTTGTGCTCAGACCTCGCCATCTCCTTGTCTCACTGAAGTATTTTCACCTCGCCTTACACTTCATGTTCTCGTTCCGGCCTAGTCAAGTATTCAAAAACGTATATATACTGCTCATGTACTCTCCTACCTACAATGAATCTTAGAGTCAGATTCCCGCTCCAAGAACGACCGAAAAGTCCTTCAGAAAGTCTCTGTCACGGCCAATTCCCAACTCGTCTCGAAACTATCCAACTCGTCTCTCTTCAGAATCGTTTTATTTGCAATTCCCTACTGAACTCACACTTAGCCTTACATTGGGGAGAAAACATGCATCTACAGTATTTCCACCGTCCCGATGTCCATCAAGTCTCGAACAGAAGTTACATCTTTGACCTGTACAATGATATCACGATCCGACGCGATCCTCTTGTATTCTCCGCCGCGCTGCCGCGCTAGCAAAAATGCCCTGAAAGGCTGCCCGAGACGAACAATCAACCGCAATGCTCGTGATTCTAGATCAACCACTTCCTGTTTTAGAAGAGAACGGCTAGATGAGTCATCTGACGGAGAAGAAGGTGGCGTCCAATAATCCCCCTCGCTCTCCGTATCGTCCCCAACGTCGGGCAAATCTGCAAAGTCTGGTAGCTCGAGGAGAGACCGATCCCAGGGACGTACAAGCACGAAGGTTTGCTGAGTGGGCCTTATCCGCGAGAACTGAACAATCGGGTCTTTGGTGGTGATCAGCAGGTCACGAAGCCCATCTCCCTTGACTTCATATTGAGCCTCCTGGGATGGACCATGGCTTATATTGACATGCGTGACACGGAAGGTGATGCAGGGAAGATGCAATCTGCAGTTTGCAAAGCGAGGAGCTTTCAGCTGTTCAAGCTGGTCATAAATTTTCAATGCCAGATCTGTAGGCACAGTTTGTCGCAGCGAAGAGATAGTTGTCTGAATGTGATCTTCGGACAAAGATGGAAGGGTACGTGGAAGAGTGGTATAAGAGGTAGTATAGGCTGGAAGACAGCTATTGAACTCGGAAGGTTGTCCAATCCAATCGAGGACAGTAATGTTGCCCGACCGAGCTACGATCTCCTGCAAGAGCCGCCCGAGCGCATTCTGCTTCTTCTCGCCGTAGATTACAGGTAGGTGGACACCAAAGATACCAAACAATGAATACGCGATGTCTTCTTGCAATGTAGTGACGCGTGACGATGCCCATTGAAGTCTCCGGCGTGCGTAGTTCATCCCTGGACGGAAGGAGGTCAAGGCCCGTGCATCTATGCCCGTCGCATCCTGCAATTCCTTCATAATCGCAGGGGACTCTTTGTGGTTGGGAGAGCGATCACCGAGATATAATGACCAATCCTTCTGATAAAAGATGACAACTTTCGGAGCCACGAATTCTTGAAAGGTCCATCCTCGCTCGTTCCAAACACTCCCCGCCAGTGCACCGGGCTGGGATGAAGGAGGGACATCGGATAGGTAGACGATAGTAAGCGCTGAGTGGCGGTACCAGAGGAACATAGAGTTGACCGATTCTTGAAGCTCGGTATTGCTCCTCTTGTCAATGCAGCATGTGTCCATCCATGCCCAGTGATACCCAGCATCACGAGCGATATTGCAGAACGACTGGAGTTTCGCGATGCCACCAAGTCCATTCAACTCGTACACGACCTTGTCCTGGATATCGTGGAGCAGCACCTCCGTGCCTTCCCACCTGTGTGATAGCAGAACGCACCGGAAGTACGTCGCCACTACGTCTTTGATGTGCTCTGTCCGGAGGTTCGAATCCTTCGTTGGAAATGAGATAAGCTCATTGTATTCTCTGCTCAGTTTAAAAGCATTTATTCGTGCCATTCTATCACACAAAAGACCCGTAGAGGTGTTGAGCAGACGAATGGGGGCATATTCGAGTTCAAACCCAACAGCCCTTTGAACGGAGTCTTCTAGTTCAGATGGAGAGACAAACTGCTGACGCAGATCTGCAGAATAGGATAGGCATTTCGAGACGATGCAGGAGTGTTCCATGGCTTACCTCGTATCTGCGCTTCGGGAGCATCGTCCATCTTAGACAACATAGTTGTGAAAGCCTGGATGGCTTCGTCGTAGCGTTGCGCGCCACAAAGCGCCGCGTGCATCAACTGGTATCCAAAGTGAGATGAAGGATTGAGTTCGGTGACCTATGCATTTCCGAAGTCAACATGGGCTACGAAAACGTAGACGCCATCGCACCTTTTGCGCATCGTGGAGCGCATCATCCCATCGCATTTTAACTAACTCTGCCTTGCTGCGATTTGCAAAGATGACATCAGATGTATAATCCAGGTCGATCACCGCCGAATATAGGCCAATAGCCCTGTCATACTCACTCACAGTGAGGGCGGCATCTCCGTTGACAACGCAGAGTGCGCTGCATTCTTGCTTAAAATCTGAGAGAAATGCAGGTGAGGATTGTAGCCTGCATGGCATTGCAGACTCCAGACTTGCCATTTGACCAGTCAAGGTAGTCGGCCATGGTGTTTTCGTCACTCGAAACCATCATGTACTGGTATGATATCGCGGCATCTTGAAGTTTACCTGCCCGAAGGAGTGCATCACACCGTTTCTGGTGTGCCTTTTGCCACAAAGACCTCAGGTCCCAGCCAAAGAGCTGGACAAGACACTCAGTTATGAAAAGCATTATATGTGTATTATCTTAACGTACCACTACCAAATCCTCGTATATTTCGTGGATGTCTGATTTCGATGATAAACCGCTGGAGAGAGCGGCAGTGAAATGGTCAGCGGCTTCGTCGTGACGTGCGACATCCAAGGCTTTGATTCCGAGTTGAATACGTAGATATGCCTAATGTGCGAATTGCAAAAGTTAGTGTTGATGACCCAGCGTGGCCGCATGATACTCACTTCCACGATACGACACGCGCGAATATCGACATTCGGACAACCGGTGGTGAGTTCTTTGAGGAGCAACATTGCCTCGTCATGTTGATTTGCACTGAAGAGGGCAATGGCCTGAAATATGGAATAAAGTAGAGACTGTACGAGACAAATGTAACCTACCTTGATCAAGAGCAAAAAATGAATGGTTTGTGAGTCTTGGTCCGTGTACACGGATGCAACATCAAATGCTGCCCTCGCGTCTCGGACGCAGCCTTTTCCGCAGAGGGCAATACCCTTGGAGATATAACCTATCAATGAAGGCTGGATGCTGGTGGACTATGTCACCGTCGAGTTAGTCTTTCGTAAGGCGACCATGATCAGTGGGTATATCTCACCTTGATTGCATCCTGAAGGGCGCGGTCCCAGGCTTGATTTCGCGCCATAACAAACGAGCGATGAGCGTAGGAAGTGTGGTTGTTCACATGCGTGTTGATATCTTGTGTGAGTAGTTGTTCGGCGGTAGATAAGTCTCCATCTATGGATGCAATGCGGGCTGTGGTGATGCCCAGGATCTGCACGAAACATCCTTAAATTGTGGTATATGAGTCAAGGACGAAAACGTGCCTTCGAATTGATGTCGTCGGGTATGGCCCACTCTGAGATCATCTTATCGTCACTTCCACTGAGGACGTTCTTGCCATCCGCGGAGAAAGTGACCCATTCCGGCGGGAATGAGTGCTTGAAGATGGCAACGGTTCGTCGATCTGAGAGACGCCAAAGACGGACATGACCCTCACGAGATACCGATGCGACGAGTGTGCCGGCGGGATTAACGACAATGGCATTGATATAGTTGAAGTGGCCCGTCCAAGGATTGCCGACCTGCTGCCAGGTTGTTGTATCCCATTCGCGTATGGTAGGATCGACCTCATTGCCGCCTGTGAGAAGGCGTGAGCCATCGGGCGTCCACGCAAGTCCGAAGTTGTGCGATGTGTGACCCTTGAAGGATGTGATAAGTTCCCTCGTACTTGAATTATAAATTTCGATGCGGGTTGTTGCGGTGGCAAGAAGTTCTCCAGACGGCGAATATCGTACGCAGCCGACGCCAACCCCAGACAAATTGATTGGCTCGCCCTGCTGCTGCCAAGTTTTGGTGTTCCATAGTTTCGTCACGTCGTGTGAACAAGTGGCCAACACTGTTCCATCAGGAGAAAAATCCAACGAGGTAACGCAATCGGAGTGAGCATCGATGGGTTGGGTGAGCGATTCTCCAGTTTCTCCGTGCCAGATGATGACCTTTCCTCCACTATCACCGCTTGCTATGAATTGCCCATCTCGTGATACTGTCAATCTGTGCACCCCATTGCGATGCCCCTCCATCATCTTCAACACAACGCCTGTCTCCAAGTTCCACAGACGAAGCGTCTTGTCGTGCGAGCCCGTAATCATCCGTCGTTTATCGGGGAAAACTGCGACTGATGATAAGCCATGTTCATGACCTTTAAACTCTTTCAGGGATGTAGTGATTGGAATGAGCCTCGACATTAACTGGAGGTTGATGGCGTTAAGCACGGTTGAGGTGGACTTTGGAGGGATCGTGTGTCTCTTGTTCACAGCTGTAGAGGTGCGTGACGCCTAGGAAACAAGGCTGTTCGCTTTCACAGTTCCTTCACCGGCAGGAATATAACCCGTTGTCATACCCCCCCAAGACTACTGTGTCACTATTTTGCATTACTATAGAATAGCTACAAGACGTTCTCTAGATTCTCACCAGACTCCCACCCGCGCCGATAAATGAGCAAAGTAGCGACCAAGATTATAACTTGTCCCAGATCTATACAGCCAAACAGAACCTAATCTTCAGAATATGTATCAGAATCAGGATCATAATCATAATCGGAATGTAATAACGCCTGCATATAGTCCTCCCCAGAAGAAGATTCATCCCTGCAAATGTGACAAAGACAGCCACCGCCAGAGCCGTCGCCGCCCACCAAGCCCTCTTCATGCCCGTCCCAATCAACGTCCGTAACCACTTCCTTAAGGAGCTGCACCCTATCGTCCACCAAATTCCTACATTTCACTAGCCGGAGTTCGTCTATACCGACACCATGACCGGCTCGCATTGTGATGATGTCCTGAAGTTCTTCAGCTTCACCGCATCCAAAGTCGATATTCTCGAGCTCTAAAACATGAAGCGAGGGATACGCCAAATCCGAACTTTGTGTACCTCCGCTCTGTAGCACAGCGACCAGGCTTCTAATATCGCAGGTCCCACTCAGCTGGATACTTTCGAGCTCCGGAAGGTCAGTGGACCCTACGCGCCAGAAATTGTCTCGCAGGCAAAGGGAGGATGTCACAAACAAACTTTGAATTTGGCGATGCGGGACCATCTGGCACATGTCAAATATGATGGGTGGCTTTCTAGTGGATGAGCTGCATTTGAATTGAATCGAGAGTAGGATATCATCGTCACGAGGGTCCCAAAAATACTCAGATTTGAATGCCATTGATGTGCCGAATTGGACACCGAATGTATGGTACGAAAGACTCGCGCGCATTGACCGAATGATAGGACCAGGGCCATCAGGATCCTTGTACATGGCCGAAAATAGGTCAGAAAGGCAGCTTCCAATTGGTGCGAGATTGAGAGCGATCTTGACATTAACGGGAAAGGCTAGACACGAGAAGAGAGATACGGCATTTCGGAGGGTGCAGGCATCCAGCGCTATACCTTTTAACTGAGTGAGTGGAACTTGGTCGGAAAACTCGATGTCCTCAGAAATTCTGGATGACAGTCCAAGCGTAAGCTGCTCCAACTCAGGCATACGTCTCAGAGCTGACAGGAGTTGCGACAGAGTGGGATAAGAGGTAGATCCTATTCGTCTCACATCTAGAGTTCGAAGCCGGCTAAAAATACAGGACGTCCAGCTGAAGGTACATTCTGTAAGCTCAACGCTCCGAAGTAGGGGGGCTTGTCCTTGAAAAATAGCATCCGATATGGGCCTGATGACTCTTGTGTAAGATTTCCTCGCGACCGAGAATTTGAATGTTTGAAGCGACGGCGCGGGCTGCGATGATAGGCAGTCCAAAATGCGATTGACCTCCCGTGGATATGAGCACAACTGGAGGAATTTGATTCGAGGTAACTGTGAAAAAATCTGCTGGAAACATTTTCGCAACGAGCCCGGTGACCTGTAGATGACGACTAAAATGGCTTTCTTCGACCTCTCAAACATAATATCTAGCCAATTAGCAGAGACACAATTGAGGGATGCCCAAAGAGTAGGGCGCTCAAGGGCGATTTGGCGCCAGTGCCTGCAGACGTGCGTGATTATCATGGAAATAGGAGCAGCACAAGGGCGGGATGTGTCCGTATGACTCTTGAGAGTGTCCTCTTCTACGATGTATGTGAAGACAGTAGTGAGAATCTCGGGTGGAAGCCAAGATATACAGGAGAAAGTGATCCCGCGAGAGCGAAGGCCGCGTGAAGACTCGGCTAATGCAGCCATGTCCTTGTTGAATCCGGCTATATCTTTGTCGACGTGGCCGCGAGTCACGCGACAGTGCTCAATGACGGCGGACCCCATTCTAGGAATAATATCTAGGGAAGCAGAAAGCGTCATCATGGACGACCTACGGGGGTAATCAGTCTAGTCCATGCGAAATCTCGGTCAGAAAAATTACCTCTCGTTGGCTGGGTGAATTTGGAGCTTGCGTTACAAATACCTGAATATGTTGTATGTTGTGCCGTGCCCCCCAATCGTGAGATGGACAAGCTTTAGCGTGTTCTTGGTCGAATTGCGAGCAGGAGGTGAGACGTTGGAAGTAGAGTTTGCTTCAACAGGTTCCAGATGTGTTCCCGCCACAGTATGTCGTGTGTCCTATCCATAGGTAAGTACTATAAGTATTAGCGGGGCTGACCTAAGTGGCCAAGCCCTTTGATCATGACCGACAGGTTCAAAGGGAATACTAATTAAAATTGAAACTGAAATTAAATTCAATGGAATCTTCCCGCGCTTACCCACTGAGATACATAGCGGCTGACAGATAACGGTTTCAAAAATTGACTCAAACAGTGCTGGAGTTGGTGAATGTAATACAATTCATCATTTTGCGTGAACAGAGGCCATAATCAAGAAGTAAGTCAGAACATCGTTCATCAAAATTATCGTAGCTGTTGATATAAACCAAGATCATACAGGCGAAAACCAAACTTCAGATCTCTATATGCCATGATCGGGTTCGATGCATTACGTCGTCTTTACTTTCTGTCTACGTTTTTGAATATCTTTTTTGGTCATACGCGTACCGAGGAGCACATCCCAATGGACGAAGAAAGGCTGTGAAAAATTTGACTTGATCCCGACGGCCTGTACGCTTCATAAACACCGCTTTCGAGTACAGGCACTAGTAAAGGGGCATACCTGATGATGTATGTCGTGATAGTCTGAGTTATTTCCGCTGATCAATTGGAAGGGATCAAATGGGAAACTGTATCCGCAATGATCGTCGACACCCTTGCCTGTGCCGTACGCGAAGAAGAAAATGGCCTGTCGTATAGAAAGACAGGCGACTCGCTCTGCAACTGCCACGCCCAGGGTGTCTAGCAAGAAGCTTTCCAAAGGATGGCTGTAAAATGCCCCGAAGGCATAAGGAACGTAAAGTTTGTGGTGCACTGAGTGGATCTTTCTGTAGATATACTGATTTGTGTGCATCAAGCGGTGGATGAAGTATTCCCAAGTGTCGAGGACAAACCTAGAAAGACATCAGAGGGAGTCAGGAAACGTTGGATGGCACTTACAACGCGAACAAGATCTGTGCAGCTGGGATTCCCCACCAGTACAACCAATGGGTCATCTCAGACCCCCCCAGCTCCAATATTTTCATCCCCATCTCCTTCCCGAAAAGACGTTGCACAACCAAGACCAGCATTCTTCCCAAGCCCTCCATCTCACTCTGACACCGCGCAACTGAGATCTCTGGCGGTTCTGTTAACCACGCCAAACCCACCAAAGTTTGCATCACGTTCTGGAATATCATGGCGCGTGCGACCTCTGAGGGCGTTACCAAATTTTTGGATTTGACTTCCTCGGACTCATGAATGCGATATTTATCGAGCCATCGCCAGCTGGATATGTCAAGACAGTGGAACGTGAGAGACATGAGCCAAAAAGTGACCACTGGCGCAGCAAGTGCGACGTAGGTGTCTGGAATGTCATCGAATATACTTTGGCGGAGAGAAAAGTAGAATGGGATTCTAATTGGGGGAAGGCATACGGTTTCGCCTATCACGAAAGCCGAGCAGGTCGAGTTCATGCTGACGAGGAAGAGAGTCTTCTGGAAAGTTCGAGTGTTGTTTGCAGAACTACCGGCATAAATACTCTCCTTACACCATAAGAAACTCGAAAGCGCGCATTCAGAGTTCGTGGGTTGACCCGATTACAACGATCAAGATGGAAGTTGCTTGATGCGGGACACTGCTTAAGCCTCTTCAGGAATTCCCACTCCCGAAACAACGATCAAAATGACTCGGAGATTTGCGTGATGGGAGGGAGCAACACTGCTTAAGCCTCCTCCAAAACTTGGCTGCATTGTCAACTTGATCTGAGACCCAGTGTTAAACACTTTTGTCGGCGAGTTCTCCACACAGCTAATCTGAAATGCCTTTGAGATCATTTGGCTTGTTGTGCGGGGATGGTCATCCCAAGACCGGTCGTGTCACTCCACAGAATATCATAGAGCTCAAGGGAAAGGAATGCATGATGTGCTCACTTTAAGTATGCAGACCACATTGTCTTTACTTTGGTCCGATTCAACCTTTGTAAGTGGATCATCTTTCCATGCTCAGGAATTCCACGCAGTTGCAGGCTGTGCAACATCATTTTCTGATGTTCTTCGCAGTGATCTGATAAATACAACTGTCCTGGTGGGGTTATGCATTAGGAACGCGGGTGTTCTTCCATGATCCTTCGAGGCTGGACTGGCCGCAATTCAAGTAGTCGCAATATTAATGCTCTGCAATATTCACAGCGGAAACTCGTGGGATGTGATCACGTCACTCCACAGGAGTACATACATACAGACGTACGTCCATCTTGATCAGTCTTCAAGCGAGAAGCGTGACAGGATAGAAATCAGTTGCAGGTTTGAAACCTGCTCAACAATCTTTTTCCTGTTAATACCGCGCCTTGAACATTCACTCATGGGATGTATCCTTTAAGGTCTATGTTAAGTAGTTATAGCCAACTGGCATCGGCAGGTTCGAAACTTGCTGAAGGACAGGTATTTTTTCTATCGGAACACGCCTTCAAGATTTGCTCATGGATGATTTCCTCGCACACCCATCTCAACTTCGTCCTGGTCAAAGTGGTTACCACAACAGAATTTAAATCTGCGTCTTGGACTATGCTAGTGCCGGTTCAAAACCTGCCAACGACAACGTTTTTTCTGTCGGAATTTAAAGATTCACTCATGGATGGTTTTCTTGGAGGCCTATCTTCACAGGTCTTATAGCCAGGTGGTCACCACAACAAAAGCAAAATCTGTCAAACATGCCAACGATAAGTTTTTCTCCCCCCATCGATCGGAACACACTTTGACATTCACTCATGGATAGTTTCGTCGGATGTTCATCTTAACTGGTCTTACCTTGACATTGACTCATGGACGATTGCCTCGGAGGCCTATCTAACTGGCCTTGGCCAAGTGGTTCCCGCAACAGAGTCAAAATCTGTTTCCGTTGGAGTTGGTTCGAAACCTGCTGACAATATTTTTATGGTGTATAGATCCTCAGAGGTCCGAATCTTCACTGGGCCCAGTCATTGCGCCGGGACCTGTGATAGTCTGTTCATCAAAAGGAATCCACCTTTCGCGCCCCGCGATGGCTTCAACTTTTCCTTAGAAAGTTTTCCGGTTGTCAGCCATAACTTATGGGTGTTTGAGAGGATGGTTCAACGAGAACGCGACGTCGAGAACTTAAAACACCATTCATACGCTGCCACTAGGTGTTAATTCCATCAAGCTTGTTCACTGTTCATTTACTGTGAGTTATTCATCACCCTCGATTTCTTAATGCACTCACAATCTTATCTGACCAAGTGAAATCGACCTTCGTGAGTTGATTGTGTCACGGCCACCGTTAAATATGCACCGCCTAAGCTTTCTGGTTCACTCAAATGATATGAACTTGGCGGTGGCCCATTGGACAAACCTCGAAAGAAAGGGATGTCATGGTACTCAAGCATCTTCCGACTACTGGTAAATCCAACCCTCCAAGTTGTGCTTTCTGAAATTTATATCCATCTCAATCATTTGTCAGAACCTGTCCATTGAAATGCGCTCAGAAGTTCTCATCACACGTGTAGTATGTTTGACAGTGAATTTTCTACAGGTTTTCTCGACTGTTACCCTGGCCCGCTACCTTCCAAAGGATACTGCTGATGATGTACAATTGGTATACCAGTCACATCAGAATGTTACCGACTCCTGGGGTGTTTCTTCAGTTCGAGCTATGTACTACGACTTTGTTCTCAAAGTTCACACACTCACCGTCACCTATTGCGAGTACATAACAAGTCAAGTGGAAACTTTCGAAGTCGCTCTGCCGTGAAAATACTCAACTCGTCGAGGAAACCACAAGACAAGTTCAGTCGAAGCTGTTGTTCCTAAGACCTGGACGCGACCCACATTGACAAGTTACAAGTCATTTGCCCCGTACCTCCATGTCTTCTCACTGTAACCTTTCAAATGCTCACGGATGCTTGTGGTAGATAACGTACATAGCACCTCTACTTTCTGGATCAATCGTCGAGCAAACAGGTTAACCGAGTCTGCTCAGTACTCTCATGGCATGCTCATATTTTCTTTTTTTTCTTCGTAGAAGTATATCCCCACCCTTCGGACACGAGGAAATGGAATTACACCCTCTGGCCTAGTTTCCGCCACTTGTTCTATATACTGTCAGAGAAACCCAAGAGGCTGTGTCACACTGTGATGTGGCATAATAAGTTGTCCCAGTTGCCAATCTCGTCGCACATGTGCAGAGGATAACACTACTAAGGATGTACATGTATTTCATTCTTTTGATATAACTTTTCATGTGTACGCATGTGGCCCCTGGACGCCTTCTCTTGTTATGAGATGAGCAAGAGGGGCGAGGAGTCTATACAACAAGTACAATCTCAGTATCTTGAAAGAACTCTGTTAATATCTTGTCTACCTATACAACAAGTACACTACATTATCATTAGACTTTGTAGCATGCAGGTGACGATATTTAAGGCTTACATCTCAGTATCTTGAAAGAACTGAGATGTTAGGGCATTTCTACTGATGCTTTTAAGGTGAGTACTGTTATGACTCAGATATAAGAATGAAACATAGAAAATAATGTAGGGCGTGAGCTGACGTCAATACGTCGCTCACCTCTGTCCATTTCAGCTTGTGCTCGTACCTCTCACTCCCCTTCTCTATCTCAGATCCTTTGGTCTTGGTCCTCTCAGGTCTCTCGGAGTCCAACACCTTCTATGGATAGTGCACAAGGAACCTTATAGAATGTTGAGACACTCATTAGGGACACTCAAAGTTGGGTGCACATGTTGCACACCGCACACTGCACACTGCACATGCACACAACCCCCCTTGCACATGCACATGTGATCAAACTACCTTAGATAATCAACCATTAATGAAGTCTGAGCAAGTCAATTAGCAGTGTAGCACATTAAATCAAATAAATGGCTCGTTACACTTTGCATGATCAATATCTGCACTCATACCTCTTATTCATAGTTCTCTGTACTTTACAGTGGCTCAAAAAACTGTCCACATGTTTTTGCATTTTTTACTATTTACAATATTGTGTGAGAATACATAAAGACCTCAGTGACATGCTGATACCATATTGTGGTGCTGCTTCAGGGCTTTGGATTGAGCACCACATTGTGAGAATCAGAGGAGATATGGTGGAGATACAAGGCTTACAAAATCACGACTCATGCAGACAGTTTTTTGAGCACATATTAAAACTATATAAATCATCATTTATGACACCATAACAATCATGCCACCATTAAATAAATTATAAAGTGGTGTCATTATGTCATTTTAAAACCATATCTAACTATACAAACCAAAAATTTCCATATGTCATGGTTATATTCACCATGAAAGCCACCCCCCTGCTCAAAGGGATAATATCCTCTCTCTTTCCTATTCTGGCCTCTCTGCTTGTCAAATTTCCTCTAGAACTGGAGTATCCAAGTCCACTGTGGCCAAGTTCATCAAAGAAAGTCACACAGACAAGGAAAACTTCTGTGAAGGGTGTCCATCCAAGCTCACCTCTACTGATAGGAGGGCTATTATTCAACATATCACTACAGGAAAGGCTGATAATGCTGTCCAGGTCACCTATTACATCAATTCCATCATCACATTCCCTGTCTCTTCACACACTGTGAGAAACATTCTCAAGACAGCTCATCTCAGGTCAGCAACAAGGAAGAAAAGGCTCTCCTCTCTATCACACATAAACAGAGATGACTAACCTTTGCCTTAGCCCATCAGAATTGGATTACATGGACTGGAAGCATGTTATATGATCATATAAGACCACAATAAATAGGATTGGGTCAGATGGCAAGGTATATATGTGAAAAAAGAAGGGTGCTAGTCCTCTCTGCATATGTGTGATAGAGAGGAGAGCCTTTTCTTCCTTGTTGCTGACCTGAGATGAGCTGTCTTGAGAATGTTTCTCACAGTGTGTGAAGAGACAGGGAATGTGATGATGGAATTGATGTAATAGGTGACCTGGACAGCATTATCAGCCTTTCCTGTAGTGATATGTTGAATAATAGCCCTCCTATCAGTAGAGGTGAGCTTGGATGGACACCCTTCACAGAAGTTTTCCTTGTCTGTGTGACTTTCTTTGATGAACTTGGCCACAGTGGACTTGGATACTCCAGTTCTAGAGGAAATTTGACAAGCAGAGAGGCCAGAATAGGAAAGAGAGAGGATATTATCCCTTTGAGCAGGGGGGTGGCTTTCATGGTGAATATAACCATGACATATGGAAATTTTTGGTTTGTATAGTTAGATATGGTTTTAAAATGACATAATGACACCACTTTATAATTTATTTAATGGTGGCATGATTGTTATGGTGTCATAAATGATGATTTATATAGTTTTAATATGTGCTCAAAAAACTGTCTGCATGAGTCGTGATTTTGTAAGCCTTGTATCTCCACCATATCTCCTCTGATTCTCACAATGTGGTGCTCAATCCAAAGCCCTGAAGCAGCACCACAATATGGTATCAGCATGTCACTGAGGTCTTTATGTATTCTCACACAATATTGTAAATAGTAAAAAATGCAAAAACATGTGGACAGTTTTTTGAGCCACTGTATAATAAAAATAGATTATAGGAGACTTGGACACTTACTGCTTGTACTTGCGCTTGACACGGTCCCCTGTGACAGTGGGATTTAGGTTATGGAACTGCGGGAAAATCATGGCAGCCATGCACTGATATACAGTAGCCTTGCTATCACCCGAGGTATTCTGCAAATTTTTAGCTATCTTTGATACATAACATAGTTGTCAGCATACCTCGCACTTCTTCCATTTGCCCAACAATACAACTCTGTTCTCCAGCAATTCTATCTTGGCCAGCAACTTCTAGATCAAGTCATTGGTCCAGGTAATCTCGGGGATGGTGATTCCGGCATCCTTCTTCTTCCTCCCCATGGTAATAATGTGAACAAATGATGACAAATGAGTGAGTGAGGGAGGTAAAGTGCAATCAGCATTGTAGAGAAGGTTGGATTATCTAAGGTAGCTTGATCATGTGTGCATGTGCGAGGGGGGTTGTGTGCATGTGTGGTGTGCGGTGTGCAATGTGTGCGCCCAACTTTGAGCGTCCCTATTCTCCTCCGAGTTCACTAATTTCCTCTGAGGACTTGTATTTCATGCAGGACTGCCTTTGCAGCACTTGCAAGTGGAGCGTGTTCCACACAAACCATGTCCATGACTGCAGGTATTGTATAAACGAGTCAGTACTTGCTCTGTCTAGTGCTGCTGTGGCAAAGGTCATTCAACAGGATGCAGTATGGTACGGAAATATTGGCCGAACTGTGTAATCCGATACCCTCGGGTCCACGTTTCTAAGTGTTCGGCATGAATTCAGCCTCTGGCGATATCATCAAGCCCCATATTGCCGCTCAGTTATATTTTAGCTTCCGTCTCGGTTCATCTTTTCCTATTCGGTCCCCATGCTTCAGGTGTTCGGCATCGTTGCGAGAAGAATGTTGAAGCTTGAATTATAGTATCACAACTTCAAGTTCGACATATGTATGCAAATTGCAAAGCAGGTAGAGCATTCTTTTGTCAGTAATGAAGACAATACAATTTCTCATGATGCGTAAATAGGGGCTGTTGACATTGTGAAGGAAGTTGGTCACAAACATTATCGTAGCTCTCATAACCTAGAATTATACAGCGAGAAAGGTGGTGAACGAAAAACATTAGGTTGAGTGAGCGAATTGTGTAGTCCTGAATTGAATCATTCGAATCAAGATTGACAAAACGAAAACCGAAATTCCGGAAATCTATATAGCATAACATCAAAATCGGTGCATCATGTTTTCTTAACCTTTTCTCTGCGTTCTTGAATATCTTTTCTGGTCATGCGCGTCCCGAGGAGGACATCCCAATGGACGAAGAAAGGCTGTGAAAAATTTGATTTGATTCCGATGACCTGTACGCCTCGTCAGCACCGTACAGGAATAGATTGGAGTGAAGGAAGCATACCTGATGGTGTATATCATGGTAGTCCGCGTTGTTTCCGCTCATCATCTGGAATGGATCAAAGGGGAGACTGTATCCGCAGTGATCGTCGACAGTCTTACACGTGCTGAACGCAAAGAGGAAAATAGTTTGTCGCACTGAAAGGTGTGATAGACGCTCCGCGAAGGCTGCGCCTACGCTGTCCAGCAAGAATCCCTCCAAGGGATGGTTGTATAATGCCCCAAAGGCATAGGGAACATAGAGTCTGTGATGCACAGAGTGGATCTTCTTGTAGAGATATTTATTCGTGTGCATCAAGCGATGGAGGAAGTATTGCCAGGTATCGACGATAAACCTGGGTAGACATTAGAGGGAAATCAAGCCAGATTTTGAATGACACCCACAACGCAAATAACATCTGTGCAACTGGAATTCCCCACCAGTACAACCAATGGGTCATCCCAGGCCCTCTCAGCTCCAAAAACTTCATTCCTGTCTCCTCTCCCAAGACATATCGCACGACCCATACCAATGTTCCTCCCAAGGCCACCATCTCACTCTGACACCGCGCAACCGATATTTCCGGCGACTCTATCAACCATGCAAAACCCAGTACAGTTTGCGTCACATGCTGGAGTAGGACAGCTCGTGCGACCTCCCAAGGGGTAGCCAAATTCCTAGATTTGACCTCCTCTGACTCGTGAATACGATATTTATCAAGCCATCGCCAGCCAGAGAGGTCAAGGCAGTAGAATACGAAAGACAGGAGCCAATAAGCGAGCACAGGGGCAGCGAGTGCAATGTGTGTGTCTGGAATGCCATCGAATATGTTTTGGCGGAGGGAGAAGTAGAATGGGATTTTAACTGGGGGAAGGCACACGGTTTCTCCAGTCACGAAAGATGAACATGTTGAGTTTAATGTTGATGACGGTCCCCCGAAGAAACCGTATGAAAAGAGTTCACTCATCATGAGTTGACGAATGTGGGCAAAAACGCGTTTTGAGGGTTCGAAAGTTTGATCAGTGACTTATATAGGCTTTAGGCTACACTCGCGCCCAAGTCATCGCTTCCGGTTTTGCACAAAGAGAAGAAATCTCTCACTCGCTCTTCATTACAAGTCTGTGTCCAAGACAACATTGACGCCATTCAAGCGCCTCAACGCGCTTCAACTCCAAGCCTGTGTTGAAATACGACCAAGTTTACTCCATTCAAACTTTGGATTTTGCAAGTTCAAGTCCGCACCGAATTAATTACAGCGTTTCACACTCGTGAGCGTGTTACTGGGCCACAGTGAGAATGAGGAACACTTGTTCGCAAATTGACCAGGACACGCTCAAGCTCATCCATTTCACGATTGAAGGAACATGAACTCGACCCTAGTTAGCACGGCATATGTGCTACCTGGCTTATCAGGATAATTTGCACCCAGCCTCTTTGTCCTGGATTCAATTCAGACAGGCACACTCGTTTAGATCACTGCGGCTAGTCACTACTAGTAAGCTTTTTGTACATTGTCCGAGTCATGCCACTGCTAATGCCTTTATCTTTTCGACATCTAGTTACTCGTTCCCGTACAGGATTGAAATAGAATGGTTTCACTCATTTCGAACCACACTAAGTAGCTATCGATAGCTGCAAGGACCACTTGCCCTCGACCAAGCTCGTTACTCTTACGTCACATGGAGACTTGCTCTGGGACAACGAGAGGTAATTTTTTTCTGTGAAATCTTGTAAGAGCTAGACTGATTACTTCCACAAGTCCTCATCGATCATCGATAACACTTTCTGTTTCCGTATATATTGTATCAAAGGAGCAGTGTTATATGGGCGCATCCGACCCTCGTGGTGCTCCTGCGTATCTGGCAGCCACGCACGCCTGCAGGCACTGTTGCCAAATCGCCCTCGACTGCCCGACTCTTTGGACATTTATTGACGGCGTCTCTGCTCAGTGGCTGACCATTATGCTTGAGAGGTCGAAGAAAGCTGCCTTGGTCGACATTTACAATGATCCCAAACTGTTGCAACAATGCGGCTTCGAGTAAATTCTTTCGCAGTTACCTCGAATCAAATCCCTCTAGTTGTGTCCATCTCCACTGGAGGCCGATCGCATTTTGGACTGCTTGTTGTCGCTGCCCGCGCCGATGCTTCATACATTCAAATTCGTGGTCGTTGGCGACCCAACACTCACTAGGTCCATATCGGACACCGAAAGCACCTCAACTTCGGAGCGTTCAGCTTGCGCGATGCTGTTTCGGTTGGACATCGTGTATTTTCAGCAGGCTTCTTTCCATATGGGATCATTCATCCCCTGAGCGTAGTCCCCTGTCGTAGATCTTCTCAGCTCTGAGACGCATGCCTAACTTGGAGCTACTTACGCTTGAGCCTCGAAGTCCCAAACATGCCGACGGGCCCTTCGACCAAGTCCCACTCCCTCGGTTGAGAAGGCTAGAGCTGTCCAATTTCACTATCGACACTGCTATACCTCTCTTCTCACATTAAGTAGTCCATTGATGTCAGGGTTGTTATGAGCCTCACGAAAATTGAAAGCGCTCAAAGCTTCGCTGATCTACTTTCGGCCATGCACAAGAATCATGACGAATCTGTTCCCATTATTCGGTCCCTACGTGTCAGCCGTTTGCACTCCGGTTCAGCACGTCGATACCTGAGCATCCGTGGACCCCTCGTGACAGTGATGTATGACCTTCGATTGCATTATACGACTCATGGCTCACAAAGCCGGACATCCTATTTGACATTTGTTGGACGGTCCTACATCACGAAATTCAACACCTGGTTACGTCATTTTCTGGCCTTGATACTCCAGAAGAGTTCCAGCGCATGGGATCAGCAGACTTCTAGAGCTCGAAGGTATCCATCTGGATGATACCCCTACTCAAGGTTTGCTCACCGCACTCCTGGTTGGAGACGAGTAAAGCTCGTGTACATCAACTTGGGATGTAGGGAACGTTCGTTCCTTGACAAGGTTCTCATACTGTGAGCCGGCCGTGATATCGGCATATACACGCTCCGACTAGCGAAGTACAGGAATCTAATGAGCGATGCTGTGGAGCGGCTTCAGATAACGGTTGCTGTTGATTTGGATGGGAATGAAGATGCGTTGATAGATGCTGACGGTAGCTGTCTTTGCCACAGCTGCAATGATAACAACTCTGAGTATTATGATTTTGATGCTGATGTGCTTTCCGGGGACCTGTTTTAACATATCCGGACCTAATGTATGGTGCTTAATACTTGTGAGTATATTAAATTAGGCCACGGTGAGAACAAAGAATGCTGGCGTGAGCCATTGGCAGCTGAAAGTTCAGGTGCGCACAAAGTCCTTGAGTAATGAGGATTGTTTTCGTCTGTATGGTCTGGTTAATGGAGTAGAAATGTTGCAGCTTCCCGATTCTCGAGAACCGCATCCCAGTAAATTTCAGGTATTCATAAGGTAGATACAAATGTAATGCTCTACGCAGATAATCAACAATAGTACGAGTTTTAGATAGCAAGGGCCTGCGTTGGTACAAGAGACAAAAGTGCGAATACAATCACCAGTCGGTCGAGAAGTGGTGACAGTCCGTAACGGTTCGGAAAAAAAAGAAGCATCAGATCTCATAAGAGTAGTCCGAATTTTTAGGATTCGTAAGTGGGTCGTTTTGATAGACTAGTTCGGGGCAGGTGTCACTGCTCATTGAGGTTGTTTAAAAGAGTCGTCAGACATCGTTTGGTAACCATGTCTCCCTGTTGACCCTTATAAGCGACGCTCTCTGGTGAAGAATGCAGACAAACCTTGAGAAGCACACTGAACGTCTGATCACGCAGTGGTTCAGGGAGACAAGCCCTCAGCGCTTCCCTCGCTCTGTCAATCGCATCAGCCCCGCCCACCCAACCCACACTCAAATAAGAAAACTCACCTCATATTATCGCTAAGTCTCAAATAACACCTTACGACGTGTTTCAACAACCTCACAGCCTGCGTTTCCACCAGCTGATTCACCATATTGCTCAACACCGTCCCCACGGCATAAAACCGCTCGTAAGTGTGGCAAATGTACGTGAGACCCGTTTCGTCGAGTAGGATCTTTTGGACGATGAAGATAGCGACTGTTTTAGAGAGTTCGGAACCCGTTTCCATTATACGGAGACAGAGGGGGATGATTTCGTTGAGAGGAGGAAGTGGATGACTGTATTGTTGTCGTTTTGCTAGGGGTCGTGATATTTGGGTTTAGCATTTACAATTGAAATTGGGATTGAGATTGGAGAGGAGTACGAGGAGGTGAGGGGGAAGGAGGGAGGGAGGGGAAGAGACGAACCTTGACGAGGGCGCCAATAACGCCCAGTGAGGTAAGTCTGAGGTATTCAAACGGCCGCGTTTTCGAGGTCGTGTTCAGGAACGGGTATAAGAACAACGGGATATGCGCTAATCATCGAAACCCAAAAAGTCAACCCAAACCCTACCCACCCAACCCAAGCACAGAACTCACCATTCAAAAATAACTGTCTCGTATCCGGATGCGAAGCCACGCACTGGAGCAACGCAAGGGCATTACATACTCGGTTCGATACATGCGCTGTGAGGTTTGGAGGGGAGAGGAGGGGGTAGACGGATACTATTTCTTGTAATAGCGCTGGCATGATACCTGCACCATTTCAACCAAACCACATCAATCAGCGTCAGCAAACCAACAAAACCTAATCAAAATACGTACCAAAGGAATGCCAAAGCACCAACGCAAGCTCCTCATACTGCTCCCTTTTCTTACTCAACTCCAGCAACGCAGCCTCGCGCGCATTAGGATCCGTAAGGTCAATAACAAGACTATATATCTTGCTCTCTTCTTGAAGACCCATGATGTGCTGGTGTGGGTGCAGGGAGGGCGTATGGCTCTGAGTATGTGGTGTGTGTCGGAGTATCCGGAGAGCGCGGACCCTGCTAAGCGCTGCTGCTGCTGCCTGTTGCTGCTGCTGTTGCTGGTATGGGTTGAATTGCCCAGCATGCTGGAGGTATGAGAGCGGTTTGGGGGAGATAAGCCCCGCCATGGCCATGGTTTTTGGAAGTGTGGTCAGTGATGCAAGCCGCGAGTAATGTGTAGTGTGGGTGGGGCGATTGTGTGTGTTTGCTTAGTAAGCTAACTTTATGAAGGACCCTACAGCAACGAATCACGATTAATGGGTTGATAGTATACGCAAGTCCAGGCGTCGTATAGCAAACTGTGTAAATCCACAACCACATGACTAGCCAGCAAACTAGCGCTAAATAGATGAAAAACTGTAAAAGAAAAGAAAAACAAATTGAAAGAAAGACTCGACTCCCTCAAAAACCAAAAAGCCGAAGGAAAATCCAATAACTACAAAGGAACGCTCATAGACAAAGGACAAGGACGGTATCGGGTGTCAGAACGAACTCGGATGTGCTATGTTGAACAAAGCGAAGGTATCCAGTGAGCAGCGCACTTGAAGTGAGATGATGATAAGGAAAGTGAGCAACAGCAACCAAGATTAGGTCCCCGAAATGAATGGATGGGGTGAGTATGGGATCGGGTGCGTACATATCGACAAGATACATGGGGGATATATCGTCAGCGGTCGTTATTTCGTCTGGCGGGTTGGGGTTGGGATGGGTACGGATCATGAGTAGTTCTTCTCTAGGACCCGGGGCATCTTTTCCATTCGGACATCGTCGCCATCGAACTCGCTTTCGTAGTGCTCGTGTATGACGCCTTCGGCCGGTGAGTCTGTTACGGGCGTTACGGGTCGACTTGATACGAGTCCGCCTGTGGAGGAAGTTGCGGTGATGGTTGATACGATCTGTTGATTCTGGGGATAGTATGATCGCCGGAGCATCTTCTTAAAGTCATATGATGCGAACCTGTGTTAAATTAAGAGGATACGAGGAAAAATGGTGTGAAATTGCGTACTGCTCTTCCATCTGTCTCATTTCGGCACTCAGTGTGTTAACATCTCGCGTCTTCCGTGCTTTAGCCTTTAATGGATTGTCTTCAAGTAACAATTCCTCCAATTCGTGCGATGCATCAAAGTTTGCCTTCTTTGACTTCGGAGGGCTTAGAGCGCGGATAATGTTCGGACTAAAAAGGACTCACATCAGGAGTGAACGGTGGCGGTAATTCTTTGGCTTCAAGTGTCGCCCAGTCAATGGGATGGAACCAGGGGTGTCGTTGCATTACTTCGTAGCCATCATTTTGCTTACACGTGAGTCTCTTGGAAGGATCACGGTCCAAGAACTGCGAGGAAATCAGCACAAGAGGGTAGGCGGCATGATCCACGTACCCCTTTCAATGCCATCATGCCTGCTCGCGAGCACTTCTTATCGGCATCGTCGGGAAAGCGTAAGCTGTCTTTGCTAATGCTGTGGGTCAAGTCGGTATTTGTCTTTCCGCGGAAAGGTCTCCGACCGAAGAGAAGCTCGTATGCGCAAACGCCTAGGCTCCACCAGTCGATCGGGTAAGTATAGCCGCGTTTGGCAAGAATCTCGGGAGCCATGTAAGCCATGCTACCTGCAATGCCGGTAAGCATGCGGCGCTCGCTAAAGTGTACAGCAATATTGAAATCTGTGAGGTGTGCGTGACCCCGTTCATCGAGGAGAATGTTATCGGGTTTAAGATCACTGGTGTGGTAATTATGAAGGGGTGACAGATCCGGGATCGGATCACACATACCGGTGCATGATTCTGTGTTCATGAAGGAAGGCTAGAGCTGAAGCTATTTCTGCGACGTAGAAGCGTACTGTGTCCTCTGGTAACGAGCCTAACCGTTCAAGATGGACTGAATGGGTTGAAACGGACTAAGCGAAGAGGTAGAAGAAAACGAGGGCAACGTACATCTAAGGTCACCACCGAGCATGAGATCCAGGACGAAGAAACAGTTTTCATCGTCTTGGAAAGCATAACGAAGGTTAACGACGAATGGATGGTCGATCTATCAATTGAATGAATGAGAGGTGAAGATGTTGTTGTCTAGGTACTGACCTCCTCGAGCAATCTTCGTTCCTGAATGATATTTGCAACTGCTTTCATCTTTACACACTTTGTCTTGTTGATATATTTCAAGGCATACAACTCTCTGGTCTGTTTGTGTTGGACCATTCGGACCTAGAAATAAGTACCTTGTTCGTTTTGAGAGCGAAAATTGAGGTATAACAAATACGGACCTTTCCAAATGCACCTTTGCCGACACATCTCAAGAGAACAAAATGAAAGAGATTAACGTCGCCTTCGAAATCTACCGGCTATAACGATGAATTGGTTGGTTCAAGGCAGAATTAAGGCAAGCATACCTGAGGTCGACAGCAAAGGGCGCCCATGATGAAAAGGATGGTGGGATTATATTAAGAGGGTAAGGATGAGAGAATGAAGTAAGCAAAGGGGGGCGTTGTTCAGATATTTCGTCACGCTCCTTGTGACACTGTTTGACTATATTACATAACTTCTGTCACAGACTTATTTTTAGGTATCATAAAAAGTCTCATCGCTGCAGCGGCGCTAGCTTGTATCCCTTAGATGACCATGACTGTTCCTCCTCTAGTCGTATTTGGGCCTTCGGGGGTAGGCAAGGGCACTCTCATCAATCGTCTCATTAAAGAATTTCCAAACTCGTTTGGATTTAGTGTCTCTCGTACGGAGGCTTTCCTTCTAAACCCTCTCACACCATTTAATTGGTTCCCATCCCAAAGATACTACCCGTGCTCCACGTCCTGGTGAGATAGACGGCAAAGCATACCACTTTACCACAACCGATAACTTCAAGAACCTCATCTCCGAGGCCGCTTTCATCGAGCATGCCCAGTTTTCGGGCAACTTCTATGGGACGTCCATTCAAGCTGTGCAAGACGTCGCAGCAACAGGCAAGCGGTGCATTCTCGATATCGAAGTTCAGGTGCATCTCTTCCGCTTCGTCTTCTAGCCTGATCTTCACATGCCATATCCCAGGGCGTCCAACAGATCAAGCAAACGCCCCTCCACGCCACAGTCGTCTTCGTCTCCCCACCCTCCATGACCGTGCTAAATAACCGCTTGCGTGGCCGTGCCACAGATTCTGAGGATGCCATCCAGCGTCGTCTCGCAATCGCACGTAGAGAGATCGACTACGCTCGCCAACCTGGCTCAGTAGATTACGTGATCGTCAATGATGATCTTGATACAGCATATCAAATGTTAAAGAGAATTGCAAACGGAGAGTCGGATGCGAGTGGGGATCAGATGCCTCCCTTGGATGATTAGATCTTTCTATTTATACCCTTACATCATCCCCGTACAAAGGACGTTCCTGCGGATGCCGTAAATCGTGCCTGAAGTACATAGCCCTGCAGGTTTCAAATTCCATCCTATTTATATGGTCGATAGGCCCATATTGAAGCTGACGCCAATGTTCACTTTCTCTCCATATTTGCTCGCAACCTTGACTGCACACGCTACTGACAATGAAGACACTGCATGCACTAAAAAACTTATGGACACCCATTCACTAATCTGATAATTGAGATTTACAGCTATTTTCATATTGATAGACCAGAATCTGGAAAACTCACTTAGCTGCTTTTGTTTGTTGTTGGAGTGACACCAAACAGAGGCACATGCACTAGCTACTTTTGTAACTTGCTTGTGGAATACTAGTACTATGATGACTGCCGACCATCATCATGATGCATGGAAACTGGCAACATATACCAGATGCTGCGAAGCAGCAGTGGGTTGTTATGTCCACACATGGCATGACATCAAAGGCCACAGTGCAAGTGACAGGATCCAGCCATTGAACAGTCAATTGAGTTCTTCAGCTCTTGCAACTCACAGGTTCTGTCATTCAAAAGCCTCTGGAAAGTGGTCATCCTCATCTACTTACAGCACAGGATGTTGCAGTAAGTGAAGGCACAAAAGTATTTTGAATTTGATACCTAACTGTGACAGTACCTTATTTCATGTGTTGAGTGCACTCCTGACATATTTCTATCTAAACTACAAAGTGCTCTATGAGAGGTGAGGGATACTGTAGAGATACACACTTACCTTCAACATCATCCAGGTGTGATCAAACATGTCTTAGCTTTGAAGATTCGAAGATGGGTGTGACCTGTGATACCTCAGAAATAGCTTTGACTCCACTGTGACTGAGCCACTGTCAGTGCCTGCAGCAACAGGCTCTCATTTCTCGATGATCCTCAAGGAGCACTTTGTATTCAGTTATCTGGCAACATGTCAAGCTTCAGGCTTCTCTGTGTATGCATGTACTGTCATACTATCAACACAGATCCTCCAATGTTCAGTAAGAAATAAGTCAGCTCTCAGGATGATTAACTCTGAAACCATCCCACAAAGCCCTTCTGTACCATGGCCAGTTTGCATCTCCTATGTGTTCCTTTGAAGTTTCAGGCTATTGTTCCTTCCCACTCTCTCTCAGTCACTCAGCTGCTTGTCTTCAAGTTGCCCGTGAGTCTCAAAACCAATCCATCATGCACCAGTATTGTTCTTTCTCAAGAGCCCCCCCTGCATGATGTAGAGAAGAATGACATTGAGACATGGGACTGAACCAAGACAGCTCAATAAAGGTTGGAAAACCTCAATCCAAGTTGGCACTAGACAAGGTTGAGCCACCATTTGTGCATGCTGCAGATGTTGAGCTCAATCCTTGTGATATTCCTGTTGATGTGGTTCTACTTCACATCACATCAGGAGGGTCAGTCCCTCGAGGCTATGGTACTGATGATTCTGGCAACCTGCTGGCTTGCAATGAGGCAGAAGGATATGATCAAGAGCTTGCAGCTTCTGCCACTGAGGGTGGTGAAGAAATTTTTGGTTGTGGGAAGCGCAGATGCATGGAAAATATGCAGTACAAATTTTTTTGGAAACATTGACCATAGTTTAGGTGTTTTTTTCATGTTTTACTGTATGTCACAATTTACCTTTGACACTTTCAACTTTGTGTGACAGTCACACAAAATAGCTTTGATTCAAAGGATGTGTGATGCTGTGATGAAGGTAAGTGTGTATCTCTACAGTATTGAGTGTCCCTTGCCACCATTGAACAAACACTACATAGGCATGGATTGACTCACAAGCATGTATGTAAAATATGTTTGTGCATGTAAATTCTGACAGTGTCATACAGGTGACTCAAGCTGCAATTGAGCACAATGAAGGCAAATGCGACCAATATCAAATTTTTATTGCTGAAAATTTCTGTCCTGACCAGCTCATCTTCATAGATGAATCTGCCTGTAACTGAATTATGACTAAGCGCCAAAATGCATGGTCACTGACAGGAGTGTGTGCTCATCAGTGCAATTGTTTCATTTGGGGTCAGGGGCATGTCAAAATTTTGCTGATGGGGGTGTCTTGACAGTAGTTTGTTTTTTCAGATATTCTATTCTTCCTGCT
This sequence comes from Suillus subaureus, assembly GCF_016647635.1. Taxonomy (NCBI): domain Eukaryota; kingdom Fungi; phylum Basidiomycota; class Agaricomycetes; order Boletales; family Suillaceae; genus Suillus; species Suillus subaureus. Next base: position 41,618 of record NW_024538629.1, read on the forward strand.
ATCTCACTAGATGGCATCTTACATCTCAACATCCAAGATCATTCATATACTGCAGCGATATTCAATGAATTCATAGGGGGGTTTACTCAACAATATGAACCAATACCCTCAGAAGAACTCTGTTATTGTGATGGACAATGCTAGCATACACAAGTCAGCATATCTCAAAGAGATGATCTGGCAAAGGTATGTTATCCCAATGTCACTGTTTGAGTTCTGCCATTGACCATTGGTCTTTTTTCAGGGGGATGTGCCTCATTTATCTGCCACTTTATTCTCCTGACTTCAACCCTATTGAAGAAGCCTTTTTGGCCCTCAAAGCTTGGATAAGGTGGAACCATATGCCAGAGGTAAATTTACAGGTGAAATGACCTGTGATCCTTATAGCCTGCTGTGGGAAGCAGTGTTTGCATCTGTGACAGGAAAAAGTTTGAGGATGGTTTGCAGACAGTGGATACTTGATGTGATTGATAATGTACAATTACAGCTAGTACATGATCATGATGAGAATACAATATTTTGTACAACCACAAGTACTACTTGACAACTACAAATCAAGGCTTCAAATGTTTGAGCTTTGTTCAAATTTCAACACTTTGCTCACAGCAGCACTGAGCACTATAGTTCTCTTTACCATCGTTTTTAGTGGCCCTTCCTTTGCCCTTTCTGGTGTGTTGAATGAGTCAATGAGTGACTTTCAGGAATGACTGAATGACACCCATGGGCATACCAACAACATCAACAAAAAACTCATCTGATAGGCCAATCACATTATTGACATATGTGACCCCATGATTGAGGAGATCATCCTTATATTGGGACATATGCAAAAGTGGCATCGTGACATCCATTTCATGAAGGATGTCAGTGATGGGAGGGTAGGTGATAAATTCATCATCCTTGTCATGGCAAAGGAAAGTTGTTGCAAAACCCTGGGAAGTATTGACTTGATGGTGGTCACCAGTATCACCAAGAGCCTCCTTAGTAGGGATATGGACATGAATGACTGGAAGAGTAGGAGTTGCACTAGTAGCAGATGGGCCGTTTGCTAAAGATAATTGACGTTTCTTTGGAACATGGTCAAAGGCAGCCATCTCTGGGGGTTTATCATAGGTAGCCTCTGCCAAGAACATCAAATACATGTCAGTCAAATGTCACTGATATGAGTTTCTGTCACTTACTATCTTTTTTGCCCAGAGGGTGAGGTTATAGATATCTTGAGCTTCATGGTCACCACTAATAGGATTGATATAGCAGAATTTGCTGTGCTTCTTGCAGTCGAGCTTATTCTTGAGCTCTCACAACTTGGCAGCAAAGCTCATGCAGGTCGGAGGGTCTTGATTGTCATTGACAGCTTCATGATGATGAGAACGAGTGGCAGAGGGTGCTTGATGAGCTGGTTTCTAATAGTGTACTAGTCAGTAAGCAATACTCAACCACTAAGTATTCTCTTACCAGGTTATGTATTTCAAGAACTACTCACTGACTTTGAGCTCATTTGATGAGATCACAGCCCTGCTTGAATGCCTCTCAAAGCTGTTGTTCATTGGAGAGCTGATGAGGGGCATCTTGGACTTGATCATTGTGAAACTTGTACCTGATGAAGGAATCAACTACTAAGCTATGGCACTACAAGGGATACCAAGTCAGAGTATATGTGTGGTTGTCTCAGCTCTGCCTAGGTTGCTATACTTTGCAAAGGCAAGTGCGTTCAACCCAAGGGGAAGCGAGTGCAACACATCCACAGGTTGCATGAAGCATGGGAAAGTCACATGCGCGGAGGCAAAGGCACGCACAGAGAGTGGTAGGATGCACGAAGCGTGGGAAAGTCGCGTGCTAATAGGTGAAAGTGTGCAAAGGGCTAGGAATGCGATGGGGACTAAGGGAGGGTGATGACTGATACTGATGGGCACAAGGATGACAAATGCAATGATGATAGAGTGTCATTGCCAAAATGCTACTGACTATGGCTCAAAAAAAGCATGCACTATGCTGAGGGATGCTAAGGGATACTAACTCCCCACTAAGTGGTAGCTAACTAACTGATAAAAATGTGAATGCTATCATGCAAAAGGCAACTAAGTGTGTTCCCATGATGTGGAGCCAACATGAGTAAGGCATGGGAATGAAGAAGGTATATGTAAGTAAGGGTCCATGATGGAATATGGTGTCATGATAAGAATAAATGCAAAAAACATGCCAGTAGGACTTGCTGGACAATGGATGGATGCTCCTGGATGATGGGCGATGAAGTGCGGGAAAGTGCGTGGGACACATGCAGGAATGTGTCGTGGGAGAGTGGTGTGCACATTGCATGAAGCACGGGAAGATCACACATGTATAGGCTGAGTGAAGGAATGATATAGGGAATGATACTGCAAGTTTGTGCTGTGAACTGTATGCAGATACATCACAATATAGGGCTCTACAGGCATACAGAGGCATGAGTCTCTACACCAAGTTTGGCATTCACTGGGTCAAGGTCCATCTTTGCACAAATGTGTGAAAAAAAGTCTTCAAATGTAATATTGACAGGAAGGCAGATTTGGACACAGCTGACATGTCCACCTACAACTCCAGTATTTAATGGTACAGAGATATCAATGTTGGTGATAACTGGCAATACATGAAGTTAGATATTATCTAGTTGTGCAACAACACAGTGGATGTACTTATGAACCACCATATTTGCACCAGGGTAGCATGGCTGTTGAGTTGATGGTGCAGTGGCTGACTCTTGATGGACCATATCACTGGCAGGATTTTGTAGTAGTGTATCTTGGAGTGAAGACAGAGGCATGCCAGCAGGGCCTTGAAATTGAGTCTGCAAATGCTGACTTGGAGGACCATGAATGAAAGGATGCATCAGAAGCATATTGAACCAATAACCAGTGCAGGGATAGTGATGTTAAAGGACCTCACTGTGCAAACACAACAATGGCTAGACACTTGTTAAAGTGCCTAACCAAAAATATTGTTGTAGGTCAATGCTCTGCCTAGCTGCTACACTTGCAAGCAAGAACGTTCAACCCTAAAGGGAATTGCTACTGAGAATGGCCGATGATACTAAAGACCTGAAAGTGTGCAGAGTGCAGGAACAAGCGCACAGGTACGTAGAGCATGGGAATGCAGAAGTGTGGTCGATGAGCAGTCAATGCAGGAGTGCAAGATGCTAAGGTAAGGGGTAGGGAAGTCTTAAGGAATGGCGCAGTGTTAAGGTCGTACTCAAAGGGTAACTGGATCTGAAGGGCTTCGGCCTCAGCTCATGCACTGTACCCCTTACCCGAATATTGCCCCTTATTTCAGGAAGGCAAGACTAGCGCGTCTGGAAGGTCAGATGAGTAGCGTAACAGATCCGGGTGACTTCTGGATGAGGGATAAGTATCATAAGGCTAATCCGGATGAGTCCAGACTAGAAACTAACAGTAATGGACTGTCAGGGACAGAGGCAGATATGGATAGACTATAGGAATCAATCCTAAGTCTCGGAGGGTGATGAGAGTAGGGGTACTCAAGTCCAGAGGACAGGAATGAGTAGAACTAAGATGATATTCAAACTGAGGTACTACAGAAAGTTACAGGAGGTTATATACTATAGGTATCTAATGGAATGATTAATCAGCAGAGTCCGAGGCTATGTATGAAGCATGTGGATAGTCTATTGGTAAGTAGAAATGGATCACAAATCATGAAACGGAAATGAAACATAGGTAGCAGATAAGGGAGCAGGATGGATATACAGATAACTGAAATACCGGAGTTAGGGGGTTACCAAAAAGAGACAAGTGCTGGTTGTGGATTCGGATGAGTTGTGGACCGGACTGGATGAGTGGGACAGATTGGATGATGAGATGTTGGAGGGAGATAAGATGTGGATAGGATCAGAGATAAGATGTGGATCTGAGATGAGATAAGGGTTGGATCTGAGATCCGGATATGCGGATATGACATGCGGGTAACAAGTGAGGGCAAGGGTATTGATTGCATGGGTAAGGAAAGTCAAGACAAGGTGTCCAGGTATAAGGTAACCAATAGGGGCTAAAAGCGCACACTAATGGTGACTGCTCCTAAGTAAAACCTAAGGGAAGGAAATACTGTAGAAGGGGAGTAAATACGAAGTAGTCACCCTAGGCACTTTATACTAGCTAAACCCTCTCAGAAACAGAAGGGACAGGACAGACAGGCAGTAGGAATATGTAAAGACATGTAATAAGACTGCAACACTTGTTACATCACACAAGGCAAGGCAAAATACGTACCAATGAGGTAGGATGGACAATGGACTGATGCAGGACATTTGTAAGGTAGTCTGAAGGCATGGGAAATTGACCACAGGTATGCACGGGTCCGCAGAGCGTGGGAATATACATCTGGAGTGGGTTGAGTGCGGGAAAAGCGGTCGATGGTTTTGTAGCTTTCCATCACCTATATCAAAAGATGGCCATTGCAAGCCTAGTGGGAATATGATCATCACATCGCATTGGCCCTCATCAATGAAAGGACTCTGGCTTGGAGAACTAGGGTTTGAGTCAGACATGTTGAAGATGATTGATGCAGCAACTCACCCCTCACTAGCAGGATTATATACCACAGACAACCTGAGTACGTGTCCAGATGGATCAACATTGTCAGATGATTGAAAAACCATTGTTTTTGACAGAGATGAAGAATGCTAGGGTTGCAGAAACTAAGTGGAGCCCATTTTATGATGACCAAAACTTACCTTCAATGACATTGCAGTGTCTTGCACAGTGAGGGCTTCATTTTCTTGACAAGGTCACCTGCAGTTAGTAATAACCACCACCATGTGTGGCTGGTTGCAGGTCAGTGTATGCAGTATGATTCCAGGGTCTGGTCACTGCCCTGTAGTGCCACACAAGCCCCACAGGTCCAGGTTAGGTTAGAGATTTACAAAAGTAGCTAGCATGTGTGTGTTAAGAACCATGCTCAAGGGAGAGAGAGACTGACTCAGAGGGGCTTGGCCTCAGCTTGTATGCTGTGCCCCTTACCTGAGTATGTGCCCTTCATTTCAGAGGAAATCTGATGATGGTCTGACAAAGTCCAGAGGACTTCCGGAGGAGTGTGGGAGATTTCTGGAGAAATGCAGGAAGTGCTCAGGAGAGTTCCCACTGCAAGGTAATACTTCTACAGGAAATGGATGGAAGAATAGGAGGTCTGGAGTATGGAGGACAGGAGGACTAAAGGTCCAGAGGTCAGGATGTCCAAGGGTTAGGAGGATGGAATGTCTGAAGGTATGGAGGGTGGAACATCTGAAGGACAGGACACCTGGAGGTATGAGGGACAGGATGTCCGGAGGTCCAGAAGGAATAGGGGCTACATTGGACGAAGTCCGATGTAGAAGCAAACAGGGGTAGACTACCCTTAGGTAGAGTCAGAGAGACAGGAAGTGGACTGAAGTCCAGAGAGAGGGTAAGTGCCAGAAAGGCAAGACTCCAGCCTAGGGAAGCAATCCCTAGACTTGGGACAGAGACATAGGGGACAAATCCGAAGGTCTGGAATTCCAGCCTAGGGAATCCTTCCCTAGGCCTTATGGAAAAGGATGAGACTCAGATGGACTGAAGTCTGGAAGATGATTGGGCAGATCTAAGGTGATGAGGACAGATCTAAGATGATATTCAGACTGAGGACTCTACAGGAGTTGTACAGGGGTTATATACTAGAGGATATCCAAGAGGATCAGTAAGCAACAGAGTAAGGCTATTTGTACAAGCATGTGGAAACACATTAGTAAGTAAGATGGAACATAACTAAACAAACTCGGAGATGAAGACTCATACAAGGATCAATTAGCAAGACAGAAACAGAGATAACTGAGAACCAGAAAGGCAGAGATGCCTAAATGGGGATAGGTGCAGGATCTCGGACGGAGGGTGGGAATGGTCCAGAGATAGTACAGTTAATATCCAGAGGTCCGGAGATCTGGGGATCTGGAAGGCAGGGCGGAAACAGGACTGAGATATGTGAGGTGGTGGATGTAGTCTGGAATCTGAGAGGAGGAAAAGTCTGGATGTCTTGCTGGATGGAATGTGCATAGGGTGGACAGGATAGGGGTGTACAGATCAGGCTAGTAGTAAAGATCCAGAGGTCTGGAGCTCAGGGGCAATTACATAGCAGATCTAATCCTGCTTAGATATGGAGCACACAGCAGAAGGGGATCTGGGAATGAGTTGGAGGTGGGGTCCAGAAATAGGTCCAGAAAGTGTGTGAATATGATGGGATCTATGTCTGGCATATGGGATATGACAGTGCACTTCTGTTTGGTGTCACTCCAACAACAAACAAAAGTGGCTAAGTGAGTTTTCCAGATTCTGGTCTATTGATATGAAAATAGCTGTAATAAGTTTATACTGAAATAACTGACAGAGTGCTCAGCTGGAGTCCATGTTGTAAGTGTTGCCCTGGCACCTACCCTCTTTTCACCATGCTTATTGCACAGACTGCCCTGGTCAATGTCCATCAGCAGCACAGGCAGGCTTACTTTCATTACACAGCATTCAACCTCATAATGCCTTCTATGGTTTCTAACATCAGTCATGTAGCAGCCTGCATGCCTGAGTCCATCCTTGGAATTTGACATTGTTTACTTGCTTTTGAACCTGACCCTGCAAGACTATCATTTTACTACCTTTTCACTTGCCAACAGACAATTCATGTACTCTGCTCAAATTACCACCATGGTCATACCTTGACAACACATCTGCACATTTATAGCCTGGTTGAGGCTCGTTCTGCATCTCACTCATAAAAATTCTGTTCTCTGTCTTCCTGCAACTCATCCAGCGCTGGCAAGATGTCATCAGCAGAAAAGAGAGAACTTGTCAAGAGCAGGTGTTGGTGTTGAGCTCTCACCCAATCAAACAAGACAAGTTGCCAGTTTCTGTGACCCTCACTGTGCCTGTGCTTTAAGCATCTCTATGGGTACCAATCTGAAATTGACAAAACAAATATTGTGACTCTGAGTCCCATCACACCTGCAGAGATCAGGCAATGCGATGAGCCAGAGTACACAAATTGAATTTGTTAAATGCATTTTTGTAATGATCCTTATCCACAGTACATCAGGGGTCATGTCTGACCTTGAGGTTGGGGAAGGCCTTTTCAACAATCCAGAGTAAGCATTCTGTTGGGAGAACCATCCACAAAATTGAAATTGTCTTGTAGAGAGCTTGCTCTGATAGCAGGATGGGACTTAGCTGCTTGAGCACCCGGAAGGGTCTTTATTTTTCTATCACCCATACAAAGTAGGTCAACCGCCTTCTTGCACAGCCTCACTCACAATGCCCATTAGAGAGCCTTCAGTGTCCAACACCCTTGCATTGCAGTTAGTCTAGACAAGGCTTTCAAGTGGTCATATAATGAAGCATGCAAGGCAGGCATTATCTTGCCTCCATCCATTGAGCTGGCACTGTAGTTCATGCCAGTGAAGGGAGAGTTTGGCTACTACTTTGTTAATCACAACAGGCACATCATTTTCTGGTTCAAAAGCTGTACATATCATGAAGACAGCTACACCAGATGTAGAACTTAATCACCATGTCAGTGAATTATTTTTTTAGGACATCTGCCATTGGAATGTATCTCATTGTGTCACTGTCAGGGTATATGCTAGAACCACAGTACTGGTCTGTATGGCCTCATGTACGCACCTTTTCCCACTTTGCCAAAGCAAATGCACTGACATTTTCTCACAGCCCTTACCTACCTCCCATGATTTATGCATCATGATATTGACAGGGAACACATTTGCCTGTTTCCAAACAAATGCTCTCTTCTGGAGGATGTTATTTTGAAACTTAAATAAATCATCTTACATGCTCGGGCAGGTGAGCAACCTAGTTAGTGGTTTACCTGGTGCCAGAATGATTCATATCACTACTGGGGATTCCTATGATGATGTTGCAAGGATGCTCGATGTTATGGAGCCCCTTATGAGTAGATCATTCCCCAATCCCAGGGTGGCCAAAGTTGTTGATCATCTTTCAGGTAGTGTTAGCAAAGAGTATGAGCACACTGTGTGTAGCACTGGTAAGTCCAGTTTCAAAAGTCCAGTTGATTGCTTCTGCTCAATATATGAAATGAATCTTTGAGCTCATGAGTGCACCCCATTTCCTGATTACTCTGCTAGCCAACACCAACCTTTTAGCATCTGGATGACTAGGTGTCCAGTTTGGACCAGGGTCACCATTTCTCCAAAAATCCAGCACTAGATGGAAAACCTTTTTTCAAGTCATGAATCATGTTATGTTTGGATTTCTTGAAATTCATTGCAAGGCTCTTGACATGATACAGGTCAATATTGATTGCATTGTTTGAGTAGAGTGCCGTGATAATGTAAGTGACAGAATTGTGAATGGAATGGATACACAGTGTTCATGAGTTGTACTTGTTGCTTCATCTTGTCCACAAGATCAATGTCCATGCTAGTCTACTGTGATGCTTGTTGTCAATATCAGCTTTCTCTTGGTTCCATTTGTCCAGGCTCAAATGTCTGCAATTCTTGTATCTTATCTGTCTACCCTTTGTGCCACAGGCTTGTTGGTGGTCACACTAGTCTTTGCTAGACAAATCAATGACACCTAGCAATACCCCCATAGACGTTTGGTAAGTGTCCTCTTCAATCATTTGACTTTTATTCTTTAATATATCTACCAGACTCCACTCTTCATGCTTGGGATGCCATGTTCTAGTGAGTGCCTTGCCCTGATGTTCAGTCTACCATTTGCATTCCTAATTTTGGAATGTATTTCTAACTAAATACCATGAGGTAGTGATTCATTCCCTCTCAATCCCTGACAGAATAATACTCTTTGCTGCAACATTGTCTATTGTGACCTTCCACACTTCTGACATCACCTTGTGCCAATTGTAATCCCAATCTGGGCCGCTATAGATATCCTAATGATGTGGCCTGCATCTGCTGCCCACATCAGGTGCCTTCTGCATTAGATAAAGGTCCAAATACTGATTCAGTCACATTTCGCCCATATCAGATCATTGAGGACTGGTGCAACTATTAGAACCAGTTCTTATGCCTTGTTTGATGCTAGGAATTTTGGTGGCATGTGCACTTGTATATATTAGTAGCTCAAATTCTTGAACAGAAAGGTACTATCTCATTGTATGCACTGGCAGGTTGTAGTATAATTATAGAATGAGTCCATGAACTGACATTAGCTGATCACTGGTGAGTTCTGCCATGGCAAAATCCAACTTTTGCCTCAAGGGTGTCCAAACTTTGTTCGCTCAGGGTTTAAACCTCAAAGGAACCGAGAAAGATCCAAATAATGACAGGTTACTATAAACTCTCCTAAATTCTAATGACCATGCCAAGCTAGTACACCTATAGTTGGACCATGTGCCAACTAGGTGAGCTAAGATCTCCTTTACAAGGTGAACTAAAATGTATTGGGCTTGACTATAATCCCTCCCCATCATGCTCTTCACTTATATTCTTGCTTTAGGGATACTGCAGCTGTGTGTTATTGCCCTGGTTGTTGCTTTGGGTCTGACTTGCAGATGTGTCTACCCTCTACCTCTGCCACCCAGCCCCTGTCTGCTACCAATCTTGGGTAATGTGCTGCAATTGGATACTAAATGACCTTGGCTCACATATACTGCATGGAGAAAGACATATGGTTGGTAGCAGACTAATTGCCTCTTTATCAAGCTCTTGGATTCAATCTCATATCTGATCACAGGGAAAATCATTCACTCCTGTATACTTGGGATTAACTTGATCATCATAAACTCTGAAACTGTCATGTGAGAGTCAGTGGACAAATGTTCTGCAAATTATTCTACTCACCCCATCATTTGCACCAATGAATTATCAACTGATGATGCAGAGCTGGACTGTCATATCCCGTATGCCAGACATAGATCCCATCATATTCCCATGCTTTCTGGACCTATTTCCAGACCCCATATCTGATTCATTCCTGGATCCCCTATCCTGTCCACCCTATGCACATTCCATCCAGCAAGACATCTGGACTTTACCTCCTCTCAGATTCTGGACTACATCCACCACCTCACATATCTCAGTCCTGTTTCCGCCCTGCCTTCCGGATCCCCAGATCTCTGGACCTCCAGATATTAACTGTTACTATCTCCGGACCTATTCCTGCCCTCTATCCAAGATCCTGTGCCTATCCCCATTTAGGCATCTCCCCCTTTCCGGTTCCTGGTTATCTCTGTTTCCATCTTGCTGATTGATCCTTGTACTAGTTTCATCTCCGAGTTCATTTACTTATGTTCTGTCTTACTTACCAATGTGTTTCTGCATGCTCATACATAGCCTTACTCCTTTGCTTACTGATCCTTTTGGATATCCTCTAGTATATAACCCCTGTATAACTACAGTAGAGTCCACAGTCTGAATATCATCTTAGATCCTGTTCTACTTGCCCAATCTTCTTCCAGACTTCAGTCCATCTGAGTCTTGTCCTTTTCCATAAGGCCTAGGGATGGATTCCCTAGGCTGGAATTCTGGACCTTCGGATTTGTCCCCTATGTCTCTGTCCCAAGTCTAGGGATTGCTCCCCTAGACTGGAGTCTTGCCTTTCCAGCACTTACCCTCTCTCTGGACTTAGGTCCACTTCCTGTCCCTCCAACTCTACCTTAGGGTAGTCTATCTCTGTTTGCTTCTGCATTGGACTTCATCCGATGTAGCCCCTATTCCTTCTGGACCTCCGGACCTCCTGTCCTGTGCACCTCCAGGTGTCCTGTCCTTTGGGTTTCCTGTCCTCCTGACCTCTGGACATCCTGTCCTCCTGTCCTCCATACTTCTGGACCTCCAGACATCCTACCCTTCCATCCTGTTTCCTGTAGAAGTATTACCTTGTAGTGGGAACTCTCCTGCACTCCTCCAGAAGTTCTCCCACACTCTCCACTAGAGTAGCCAGCCTCCAGAAGTCCTCCAGACTTTGTCAGACCATCATTGGACTTCCTCTGAAATGAAGGGCACATACTCAGGTAAGGGGCACAGCATATGAGCTGAGGCCAAGCCCCTCTGAGTCAGTCTCTCTCTCCCTTGAGCATGGTTCTTAACATGGACTGGATTTCATTACTGAAACCACATTGAAGGTTAGAATGCAACTAGTACCATTCCTAGCTCTACATGAACCTAAGAAATAGCTGCAGAGGCTATCTGATTCGATTGCTGGCCACCAAGTTGGATTGTTCAAGATTACAGTCATATTTAGAGGATATGTGAAAGGTGAACTTGCCATGATGATTTGTGCATGTTAAATACATCACCATCCAGGGTGTTCATTGCTTCAAGGTCCCCACATCAATTGATAAGAGTTAGTATGTATGTATTATTTGAACACCATGGAAGCTTGTAGAGTGGTTCATAGCTTTGGGTATTTGACTTTCATCACTATCCATGGGATGTTCCTATTACACTTGCATCAGTCCAGGAGGTCTATGTATGAGTAAAGTCCTGTCACTTACATCAGTATAACATTAAGTGCCATATCATGACAGATCCTGTTGTCTCAGTGATTCTCAATGAGTATTGGCTTGAGCCTGAGGAGCATAATAGCTCTCCAGAGCCCAAGGTCTCATAAAAGGCCACACATTGTTGGCTTGATGTAGAAAATCAGTACTGACAAATACACAATGTCCAAATGTACCAAACAAACTCATTTCACCTACCAGCCTCTCAGCCTCTGTAATGTCACTAAGTACATGTCTTGATACCCAATCCTGACCCTAAAGTCCCCAGTACCTGTGCCCTCATGCCCACCCTCACACTCCCCACTAATCCTGGGTGACAGCATAATAAGGGTGCAATTGAAAACCAATTCAAAATGTGTAGCACAAGTTACATCATGCAGTTGATGTATCACCATTAAACTAATTTGCACAGCCAGGTAACAAGTCCTGCAGACTGCTGTGTTTGGTGGATATATATATATCAACCCTTGATTAATTCCATGACTGAAAGCAGAAATGAGTGCCCATAGGAGAGAGAGAAAGTGAGAAATGAGCTTCCACTTATGACTGCACAGAAAGCTTAATGTGAGTCTTGTTCTTCAGTGATCTTGTTGTGTCCAGACTTGATCCAGCATGTATACACATGCTAGAACACCATGAGGACACTAGAGAGATAAGGCAAGCAATGCACTACAGGATCTTCATTGCACGAGTCAATAATACAATGGGCAAGCATGCAAGCTGCATGGCAGTTTCATAGTGCCAGCCTCATCCAGAGAATCACAGCCCAACCCTAAACTACATGTCATCCCAATGAGTGCTTATTCCAGAAGGGATGTTCCCAAAACAGAAACAAATGCATTGATACAGCTTACAACTTTTAACTACCTTCCAGAAATCTTCATAATCAGCTCACTGAAGTTGATCAAGGAAGCAAGGTCCTTGCAAATCATGATGGGAACCTAGGAGTTAAATGTGTTAATTGGACTAGCTAATTGTCAGTAGTATCTATCTCACCAGTATCACCAGAGGTATTTATGAACTTGTGTCTGTTGGGGCACAACTGTTTAATTTGACGTTTGTGCCACAGGTCCAAGTCCCAGGTGCAGTACTCAGGAAGAATAGTTGAGACCACTCAAGTGCTACCAGTGACAATGTTTCTATAGTGCAGAACAATCAATGATCATGAAATTTGAGTGAATGGCAGTGCAAGATCAGATATGTGCAAATTATCCATCAAGAAAAAGTAATGTCCTTGGCAACTTGAGTGAGGTCTAGTTTGCTCCATCATGAAAGACAGCAAAGGAGCCAACTCAAGGGATTTAAAGTAGAGATAGACATAGACAGTGTAGAGTCTGACATAGAAATTGATGAAGATTTGTGTACTGGAAGTCTGGGATGATGGTCATGAAACAGAGCAGCTTGACTATCAACTACTGTTTTTTGAAACATGGCTAGAGGTCATTACAACACCTATGTGTGGCAATTGTCATATCCGCATATCCGGATCTCAGATCTGATCCACATCTTATCCCCATCCAACATCTCATCATCCAATCTGTCCACTTGTCTGGTCCAGTCCACAATTCATCTGAATCCACAACCAGTACTCATCTCCTTTCAGTAACCCCCTGACTCCAGTACTTCAGTTATCTGTATATCCATCCTGCTCACTGATCCATTACCTATGTTTCATTTCCATTTCATTATTAGTAATCCATTCCTACTTACCAATAGACTATCCATATGCTTTGTACATAGCCTTGGATCCTGCTGATTGATCATTCCATTAGATACCTATAGTATATAACCTCCTGTAAATCTCTGTAACACCTTAGCTCAAATATCATCTTAGTTCTGCTCATTCCTGTCCTCCAGACCTGAGTATCTCTACTCTCATTACCCTCTGAGACTAAGGATTGATTCCTATAGTCTATCTGTATCCACCTCTGTCTACAACAGTCCACTACCATTAGTTTCTAGTACAGACTCATCCAGGTTAGCCTTACAATACTTATCCTACATCCGGAAGTCATCCAGATCTGCTATGCTACTTATACAACCCTCCAGATGTGTTGGTCTTGTCCTCCTGAAATAAGGGGCAATACTTGGGTAAGGGACACAGCGCACAAGCTGAGGCCAATGTGGATAACACAACTTGGCTAGATAGTTGTTAGAATACCTAGCCAATATATGTCTACTAGTCCTGCCTAGCTGCTACACTTGCAAGCAAGAATGTTCAACCTGAGGGATCTGCTGTCTAGTCAAGTTCAATAATCAGTACTATGCAAAGGGTCAAGAGTCCAAAGGTCAGAGGTCAAGTCCAAAGGTATGGGACAAAGTCTGATGTGCAGGAAATCGGGTCTGCAGGTGCAGAGATGCAGAGATGGCAGGAGAGTAAGGGAAAAGGAGGGAATGTGTCAGGACTAGCTTGGAGATGTCAAGGAAGGTCAAGTGAATGAATGACACTCGTGTCGGGTCAAGGAGAGCAGGTAAACAGGTATATTGCAAGGGTAACTCTAAAGACAGGTATGGGGTGACCAGTATCAGGGATTTCTCCCTCCTACTAAGTGGTGATTGTAGTTCTGGTCACCCAGCCCTATATAACTAGCTATGTGAAAATCTGGAGTCCATAGGCAAAAGCAGTAGCAAAAACATGGGTCCAATAATATGTAGGTAAAAGGCCATGAGGTACTGTGGCCAGTGGGAATCCATGTAATAACACTGTCTACTCAATCAGTAATGGGAAATAACTGACTATGCACCAGTGGGGTTAAGCAGGACTGGACTAGACATGGTAGGACGAGTGTGCAGGATCTCTGAGCGGGTCCAATGCGTCGGAGATGTGGAGATGGCAGGAAAGCATTGGAGATGGGTAGGAGATGTGCAGACTGGATGGGAATTGCAGAATGGGGTCCTAGCAGGCCAGCCTGAACATGATCGTCACACTGATGCCCTTGGGATCCATTATCCTTTGAGTATGACCTTAACAGTGATGCATAGAGTCACAATGGGTAGTCATGACTCATGAGCAGCAAATTCATTGCAAAAGCCCACAGAGTTGCTCTGGTAAACATCATGTTGGACAGTGCAAACAAATCATTTCTCACAACCTTACTCACTGGTCATTCTTGTGATACAGTGGCTCAAAAAACTGTCTGCATGTTTTTGCATTTCTTACTATTTACAATATTGTGTGAGAATACATAATGACCTCAGTGACATGCTGATATCATATTGTAGTGCTGCTTCAGGGCTTTGAATTGAGCACCACATCGTGAGAATCAGAGGAGATATGGTGGAGATACAAGGTTTACAAAATCATGACTCATGCGGACAGTTTTTTGAGCACATATTAAAACTATATAAATCATCATTTATGACACCATAACAATCATGCCACCATTAAATAAATTATAAAGTGGTGTCATTATGTCATTTTAAAACCATATCTAACTATACAAACCAAAAATTTCCATATGTCATGGTTATATTCACCATGAAAGCCACCCCCCTGCTCAAAGGGATAATATCCTCTCTCTTTCCTATTCTGGCCTCTCTGCTTGTCAAATTTCCTCTAGAACTGGAGTATCCAAGTCCACTGTGGCTAAGTTCATCAAAGAAAGTCACAGACAAGGAAAACTTCTGTGAAGGGCATCCATCCAAGCTCACCTCTACTGATAGGAGGGCTATTATTCAACATATCACTACAGGAAAGGCTGATAATGCTGTCCAGGTCACCTATTACATCAATTCCATCATCACATTCCCTGTCTCTTCACACACTGTGAGAAACATTCTCAAGACAGCTCATCTCAGGTCAGTAACAAGGAAGAAAAGGCTCTCCTCTCTATTACACATATGCAGAGAGGACTAGCACCCTCCTTTTTTCACATATATACCTTGCCATCTGACCCAATCCTATTTATTGTGGTCTTATATGATCATATAACATGCTTCCAGTCCATGTAATCCAATTCTGATGGGCTAAGGCAAAGGTTAGTCATCTCTGTTTATGTGTGATAGAGAGGAGAGCCTTTTCTTCCTTGTTACTGACCTGAGATGAGCTGTCTTGAGAATGTTTCTCACAGTGTGTGAAGAGACAGGGAATGTGATGATGGAATTGATGTAATAGGTGACCTGGACAGCATTATCAGCCTTTCCTGTAGTGATATGTTGAATAATAGCCCTCCTATCAGTAGAGGTGAGCTTGGATGGATGCCCTTCACAGAAGTTTTCCTTGTCTGTGACTTTCTTTGATGAACTTAGCCACAGTGGACTTGGATACTCCAGTTCTAGAGGAAATTTGACAAGCAGAGAGGCCAGAATAGGAAAGAGAGAGGATATTATCCCTTTGAGCAGGGGGGTGGCTTTCATGGTGAATATAACCATGACATATGGAAATTTTTGGTTTGTATAGTTAGATATGGTTTTAAAATGACATAATGACACCACTTTATAATTTATTTAATGGTGGCATGATTGTTATGGTGTCATAAATGATGATTTATATAGTTTTAATATGTGCTCAAAAAACTGTCCGCATGAGTCATGATTTTGTAAACCTTGTATCTCCACCATATCTCCTCTGATTCTCACGATGTGGTGCTCAATTCAAAGCCCTGAAGCAGCACTACAATATGATATCAGCATGTCACCGAGGTCATTATGTATTCTCACACAATATTGTAAATAGTAAGAAATGCAAAAACATGCAGACAGTTTTTTGAGCCACTGTATATCATATGGCCTGCACTGGCATTAGCACCCTGAATAATTGAACAATATTTCAGGTCATACATCTGAACTAGTATCTCTTTAGATTGTCAGGGATCACATCTTATGTCTAATCATACTATAGGACTTTCTGTGGCATCCACAGTTGCATAACCCAGCATCCTTGAATGACTACTGATCTCAATCTACATAAGTTGTAGTATGAGTGTATGTATTATTGTTACCCAATATTCATGTAAACCAATGTTGCAACAGGGAATGGCCCATGAACCAGTCAACAATGCACAGCCTGGTTGTGCAGGGTGACAAAATTTTGGAAATGGATCTGGTTTCTGAAGAGTCAACAGATTCAAAAGCAATTCTCTTGTTTATGGAACAGACAGAGGCCACAAAACTTTTGTCATCCAGTGCACTCTGCACCATTGTACATTTGTGCTATTGTATGACAGACCACTGCAAGTACAAATGAAGCCTACTTCAAATAGGCCATCACTCAAAGATGACCTTCTCTCACTGTGTTTATGCTTTCAAATGAGCATTGAAATGGTTCAGGGCGACTTCAGCAGAGTCAGCCACATGTTCTTCAATACATAGTAGGTCACTTACATCACAATTCCAGTACTGAACTCCAGATTCATGTTAAGAACCATGCTCAAGGGAGAGAGAGACTGACTCAGAGGGGCTTGGCCTCAGCTTGTATGCTGTGCCCCTTACCCGAGTATGTGCCCTTCATTTCAGAGGAAATCCAATGATGGTCTGACAAAGTCCAGAGGACTTCCAGAGGAGTGCAGGAAACATCCGGAGGAGTGCAGGAGAGTTCTGGAGGAGTGCAGGAAGTGCTCAGGAGAGTTCCCACTGCAAGGTAATACTTCTACAGGAAACAGGATGGAAGGGTAGGAGGTCCAGAGGACAGGATGTCTGAGGGTTAGAAGGACAGGACATCCAAAGCTACAGAGGGCGGAACATCCAAAGGTATGGAGGGCAGAACATCCAAAGGACAGGATGCCTGGAGGTGTGAGGGACAGGAAGTCCAGAGGTACAGAAGACAGGAGGTCCGGAAGGAATAGGGGCTACATTGGACTTCATCCAATGTAGAAACAAACAGAGGTAGACTACCCTAAGGTAGAGTCAGAGAGACAGGAAGTGAACCAAAGTCCAAAAAGAAGGTAAATGCCAGAAAAACAAAACTCCAGCCTAAGGAAACAATCCCTAGACTTGGGACAGAGACATAGGGGACAAATCTGAAGGTCCAGAATTCCAGCCTGGGGAATCCTTCCCTAGGCCTTATGGAAGAGGACAAGACTCAGATGGACTGAAGTCCAGAAGATGATTGGGCAGATCTAAGGTGATAAGGACAGATCTAAGATGATATTCAGACTGAGGACTCTACAGGAGTTGTACAGGGGTTATATACTAGAGGATATCTGAGAGGATCAGTAAGCAATGGAGTAAGGCTATTTGTTAAGGTCGTGTGCTCAAGGAGGTTGGATCACAAGGGCTTGGCCTCAGCTCGTATGCTGTGCCCCTTTCCCAAGTATGTGCCCTTAATTTCTGGGGGCTAGAACAGTTGTCCAGAGTTTCTGGGATTTGACTAGGGCGGACAATGGACGTCCAGATGTTACTTGGGCAAGCGGATAAGACTAATCCGGATGAAGCCCAGACTAGAACTAACAGAGGATAGACTACCTTAAGGTAGAGTTGGAAATGTGGTCTAGGATGCAATCCTAAGACTCAGAATATGACAAGAGACTTGTCTTGAGTCTGGAGGACACAGGAATGAGCAGGAACTAAGATGATCTTTGAACTGGAGTATTTCCAAGAGTTACAAGAGGTTTATATACTGTAGGTATCATATAGGAATCAATCAGCAAACATAAAGGCTATGTACGAAGCATATGCAAAGTCTATTAGTAAGTAGGATGGATCACAAATAATGAACACTGGAAATGAAATGTATGTAACAGATCAATAATCAGAAGGGAAACATGGTTAACCAGAGTCCAGAGACAGGGGAAGTCTAAATGGGGTTGGGTGCTGATATAGGGTTTGGATTCTGGAAGGAAGATAAAGATAGATCAGATCATTTGAGATCCAGATCTTGGATCCAGATATCCGGAGAAGTGGATTTAGAGTTGAGAGTCCAGAATGGCATATGACACTATTGTACAAGCATGTGGAAACACATTAGTAAGTAAGACAGAACATAACTAAACAAACTCAGAGATGAAGACTCATACAAGGATCAATTAGCAAGATGGAAACAGAGATAACCAAGAACCAGAAAGGCAGAGATGCCTAAATGGGGATAGGCGCAGGATCTCAGATGGAGGGTGGGAATAGGTCTGGAGATCTGGGGATCTGGAAGGCAGGGCAGAAACAGGACTGAGATATGTGAGGTGGTGGATGTAGTCTGGAATCTGAGAGGAGGAAAAGTCTGGATGTCTTGCTGGATGGAATGTGCATAGGGTGGACAGGATAGGGGTGTACAGATCAGGCTAGTAGTAAAGATCTGGAAGTCTGGAGCTCAGGGGTAATTCCATAGCAGATCTAATCCTGCTTAAATATGGAGCACACAGCAGAAGGGGATCTGGGAATGAGTTGGAGGTGGGGTCCAGAAATAGGTCCGGAAAGCGTGGGAATATGATGGGATCTATATCTGGCATACGGGATATGACAATTCACCTCAATCCTGTCTCCATTCGAGTCTCTGGCATGATTGATGCACAAGATAGCAAGTATGGTAGCAGCTGCAGTCCACAGGCTGTTCTCAGCAAACCAACAACCTGTCAAGGATATTTGGTGTTCTCAACACTGCCAGATGAACTATGAATCAGCCTACCAGGACAAACATGCTTGCAAGGGTCAGTGAATAATTGAAAATGATAATAAGTGTGGAATATTCACCTGCCATGACCAAAGGCACAATGGTGGACAAAAGGATCCTTCAGCTTCCCATCAACTGTCATATGGTGACTAGGATTGAAACATGATGCATCAGGATACATGTCTTCATCCCAAGACAGTGCCCTGAGCTGTGCTCAGCTCAAGCTGCCATTACATGGACTCCACCACAACATACCACTGATTAACTATTACTCTCATACCTGATTGAACTATGGATGAGTCAATGGCAACCTCAAATTGTATGAATTTAAACCTTTGGGTATAAATTACCCACCATAAACATCATCATTTGATGTTGCATTGTTAAGGTCGTACTCAAGGGATAACTGAATCCGAAGGGCTTCAGCCTCAGCTCATGCGCTGTGCCCCTTACCCAAGTATTGCCCCTTATTTCAGGAAGGCATGACTAACGCATCCAGAAGGTCAGATGAGTAGCGTAGCGGATCTGGATGACTTCTGGATGAGGGATAAGTATTGTAGGGCTAATCCGGACGAGTCCAGACTAGAAACTAATGGTAATGGACTGTCAGAGACAGAGGCAAATACGGATAGACTATAGGAATCAATCCTAAGTCTCAGAGGGTGACAAGAGTAGAGATACTCAAGTCCAGAGGACAGGAATGAGTAGAACTAAGATGATATTCGAACTGAGGTACTACAGAGAGTTACAGGAGGTTATATACTATAGGTATCTAACAGAATGATCAATCAGCAGAGTCCAAGGCTATGTACAAAGCATATGGATGGTCTATTGGTAAGTAGAAATGGATCACAAATAATGAAATGGAAATGAAGCATAGGTAACAGATCAGGGAGCAGGACAGATATACAGATAACCGAAATACTGGAGTTAGGGGATTACCGAAAAGAGATGAGCACTGGTTGTGGATTCGGATGAATTGTGGACCAGTGTCATATCCACATATCCGGATCTCAGATCTGACCCTTATCTCATCTCAGATCCACATCTTATCCCCCTCCAACATCTCATCATTCAATCTATCCACTCATCCGGTCCGGTCCACAACTCATCCGAATCCACAACCAGCACTCGTCTCTTTTCAGTAACCCCCTAACTCTGGTATTTCAGTTATCTGTATATCCATCCTGCTCCCTTATCCACTACCTATGTTTCATTTCCGTTTCATGATTTGTGATCCATTTCTACTTACCAATAGACTATCCACATGCTTCATACATAGCCTCGGACTCTGCTGATTGATCATTCCATTAGATACCTATAGTATATAACCTCCTGTAACTTTCTGTAGTACCTCAGTTTGAATATCATCTTAGTTCTACTCATTCCTGTCCTCCAGACTTGAGTACCTCTACTCTCGTCACCCTCCAAGACTTAGGATTGATTCCTATAGTCTATCCGTATCTGCCTCTGTCTCTGACAGTCCATTACCGTTAGTTTCTAGTCTGGAATCGTCCAGATTAGCCCTACAATACTTATCCTGCATCTGGAAGTCATCTGGATCCATTACACTACTCATCTGACCTTCCGGACGCATTAGTCTTGCCTTCCTGAAATAAGGGGCAATACTCAGGTAAGGGGCACAGCGCACGAGCTGAGGCCGAAGCCCTTCAGATCCAGTTATCCCTTGAGTATGACCTTAACAACCAGACCGGATGAGTGGACAGATTGGATGACGAGATATTGGAGGGAGATAAGATGTGGATAGGATCTGAGATCCAGATATGTGGATATGACACGCATGTGGAATTCCTGTGCAAAGGGTCAATTATTCAGAGTTATATTTGTGCAAACTGACCTAGGGGGGCAAGAGGATACCATCTCAGGACCTTGCAGAGAATGGCATCATGGTAGGGCAGTGACACCCTATCATCAGGGCATGGCATTTTATTATGCCTCACAACTTGATCAATTTCCACATGAGCACAGGCTTGGATGCCAGGATAAAGCACCATAGCCAGCAGGAATGTCTACAATGCAGTTGTAGTCTGCAGGACATCAAAGTAGGAATCAGGACTGTTTAAGTAGTGACTCACAGTGTCCATGCCAGCTAATTAGGCACTATATTTGCATCAATAGATGAATTCTGTCTTAGTAGAAAAAAAAATCTTACTCATGTATCCTGTTAATGCAACAGCTTTCATTGTGTCTTCATCAGTGTTGTTGTGAGCTTGACTGAGAAAGTCAGCAACTAATGAATATGAAGCAGTACCATCTGCCTTCACCCAAACAGATCAGATGAAATTTCTGTCCACAACTCTGCGCAAATGTACTATCTGTGCCTTCACCTTGTCAAAGGCCTCATTCAAAAGCTGTTGAGCTAATTCTCTACTGTGTCTCATCAGGGAAAATGCTCCACTGAAGCACCAAAATGGTAATTTTTTGACTGCCACCTCATGTTGAATGTTCAAAATTATTTGTCAACAGAGGCACTCACAGAAAGGAAAGGCTGTGAATATTGCAGCCTTCTCTGGAGAAACAATTTGTTTGCCAATATGAAAGAGCTCGCATGCTTTGGTAAGCAATGGGTCTTCATGTCCATGAGTGACATATCCATATGTCACGGCCATGATCAGGGATGCTGTGTATCTGTTGCAAGGATTGACTGTTGACTGGACCATACATAACAACAACACCACCGAATTAGGTACAAACACTTGAATCTGTTACTGCAGGTCCCTTGTGGCATTCAAGAGATTGATGACTAGATTGTTTGTGTGGTGACAGTACATCTCATGGTATGAGTCCAAGATTTCAGCCCTGAGAACTTGATAGAAGATCTTGCGATGTCACTGTAAAGTCTTGCCATATGGAAGGAGTACAGTGTTGAAATCCAGTCCAGCTCTGCATCATCAGTGGATGAAGAACAAAATGAATGAAAACTGGCAATACATACAATTCATTGGTGCAAATAATGGGAGAGTAGAATAATTCACAGAACACTTGTCCAGCAACTCCTGCACAATGGTTTTGGAGTTTATGATGATCATGTCCATCCCAAGTATGCAGGAGTGAATGATTTTTCCTATGATCAGGTATGAAATTGAATCCAAGAGCTTTGAAAAGAGGCCATTGGTCTGCTACTAACCATATGTCTTCCCCCACGCAGTATATGTGAGCCAAGGTCATTTAGTATTCAATTGCAGCACATTACCCAAAATTGGTAACAGACGAGGACCAGGCAGCAGAGGTAAAAGGTAGGCATGTCTGCGAGTCAGACCCAAAGCAACAATCAAGGCAATGATACATGATATCCCTAAAGTGATAATGTAAGTGAAGAGCATAGGGAAGGATTATGGGGGCCAAGGCTCCTGTATTTATCTATTTATTTATAAAGTAAAGGGAGATCTATACCTTGACTACAAGGTCAATGAGTCCATACATTGATATTGTAGCTGTATGGTCCTACAGTGCCCCATTTTTTGACCTTGTGAGAATTAAACGTAACAGCGCCAGGCTGGCAGTGGCAGTACTAGTGTTGTGGGCAGAACTGGCAGAACCCTTGGCACCAAACCCACCGCGCGAAGTGACGAAGGAGTTCAGAGAGTGGACATGAGGACGGAGCGAAAGTTGTGCGAGATGCGGAGGGAACTCAATTCAAAGTAGCAGTACTAGGTACAGATTGGAGGGGGTGAGCAGTGGTGTGGAACTGAACAGAGACATGAGTGCATTAAAATTCAACATACTTGCAGGTATACTAAAGTCTTAGTTAGAGATAAGGTGCATCATAGCGAAAGAAAACAACAAAGAAAAGGGACGGATAAACAAGAGAGACTCTGTTCAAACGACGCAGATATGACATGCACGCAACGATCGCACTGGTGGCAACGAGGACTGCAGATCTGCCAGTAGTGAACCCTCCCAGCGCTGGGCGAGTGCGCAGTCAACGGTAAGCAACTCCCTCCACTTGCGGGCGACGTCGACGTCCTTGTTCATCAGTTTCAGCAAGCCAGACTTTGCATACTTGAACATGCCTTGTGCGTCCAGGTGGTCCAGGTTGCCACCAAAGAACGAGCGTGCGGCGGCGGCGTCTCGTGTGTCACGAGCCACCCGCTGACGCTGCAGAGCGTCGCAGAGCTTCGTGTATCCGACATGCTGACCGTTGACGTCAGTCCAGACCTTCCAGAATACATCATCCGATTCAAAACGCGAACGCTCATCCTCGAAGCGACAACCAGGGCAATGATGCACGATATCTAAGCGAGAATATCAGCGAAGAGGCGCCAAGACATGTGAGTTTACTTGACAAGTCTTTGACACATGGCATATAGGGAACAGCGTAAACCCCGGTGTATCACCCTCAGTTACCCCCACCTATACCCACCAGGGGTACCAGAGATAGACAACCCTTCGGATAAAGAGTTGCAAAAATAGCACCTTAAAGGCTGTATTGGACGTCAAGTGAAATTCTAGACATTGGTCAGCGCTGAACAATATCCCCTAACTGTCATCATACTATAGCGGCGTTAATGATTGCAAATCATAATGCGATAGCCTATCTGTCAGGACAAGTCCAACGTGGGTGCGCCTGTCAGCGACGCCGTACATTTAGGGCCATAGTCACGTGAGATAACACGCCACTAGAGCATGATGAACAAAGACGCATCTACTGGCCTTCCACACTGTGGACGGTGGTCAAAGTCGTCCACAGTATTCGGGATATAAAAATGCGTCTCACAGTGTCCGTTGAGGCCACCACAAATAGTTCGCTCTTCCTCGACTCCAGTCATACTCTGCATTAGAAAAGATGTCCACCACAACAGGTATGACGCACTGCGATAGCGCCACTTCGACGAGCATCACCGATGCTCTGGCACTCTCCTCTACCGACAGACTAACCCCCGCCGAACGAAAGGCCTTCGGTAAATCAGATCGCAAAGCTGGCAAGGTCCTCGGCGTCACACTCACGCGCAATGACATGGGACAGGTACACCACGATAGGAAACTTTCTCCATGCCTATCAGAAGATCAAGAGAATGTCCAAGGTGATAATATTCTCGGGGACATTAAGGTCACAGGTGCAAAGCGTTCATGTAGCCGCAATGCAAGCGCCGCCACCATCATTGGGCCACTTAAGGACCTTGGCCGCGTGCTCGCTTCGGGTATAGGGATGGTAGAGAAGCGGAACAAGGGGCGCATGGACGCTGGGAGATATAAGCAACGCGTTGTCTTGGGTCTCATGCGGTCCAATAAATCGCCTGGCAAGGAAGGTAAGGAAGAACTACCGACTGGCGTTAGCCACAACAGTGCATGCTCGCTCCCAGAGCTAGACGAGAGTGAAGATACCGAAGCGCCTCTGAGGCAGAACGATCAAGAGGGGGAAGACGATTTATCTATCGGTTTCCCAAGAGGCCTTGATGTCGAAAACTCGTTGGCTACACCTCCGAGTCCCGCCCTCGAGCGACGTATCGAGGAGATACGGCTTAGCGAAACGACTGGACCCTTGGATGTTTCGCCGTTTACATCTCTCTGCCATACAACTAATTTTGAGGTATCATCCGATGAAGAAAGTCCGGCACTCTCCTCTGACGACTCGTTCGACGACATGCTTCGTCCGGCGGAACGAGCTTACCTCGACTTTTTGATTGGACAGGATGAAGCCGAGAAGCAACCAATCATGGAGAGGAGAAGGGAAAGTAGGGCAGCGTTGCGATCCAGGAACAAGATACTGGATGTGTTGGGACCAGAGGCGCGACAAGCGGTTGATGAGCAATGCTAGACACTGCTAGCTGAAATCATGTAAATTTAGTGTACCTGTTTCCTCAGGTACTCATGTATCATGCAATCAGTGACCTCGGACGCCAACTTTTGAGAGTGATGTTCGACTTGAAGTAGCAATTTGAAAGACTAAACGGCTTATGGCGGAAAAAGCCGCTTCCGGCAGCGACTCGGCTCGGTTGGAGTGGGTGTGGGGTAACTTCAACAACAGTACCGGCGTAGGTATTCGAGCTCGCGCCTAGCAGCATGAATCTATGTAGTATTTGCTTACAAGCAACATACAATTATATAAGTGCGATGATAAATTAGGTTATGATCCCGACCCATGGTACAATCAAAGCCCTCCGAGTTTGAATGTAAGGAACGGCATCGACGACGATGCAACGTTTTATACTCTGAATCTCAGGTAAGCCATTAGAAGCGCAGAACAACCAGTCACTAGAAGCAAAACGTCAACACCCCAGCCTAAAGCCAAGCATTTAAATCTGCACATACCAAATCCAACAAGATACTGCAACGTCGTCGCCTAAACACCCAAGAGTTCAGTGAATCCAAGCTTCGCCGAAAGGAAGAATTCGAAACACACCTTCGATTGCTGGATCGTTGTCCTCAAGTTCGCAATCTCCTGTTCGATTCTCGTGTCCACCTCCTTGATCTTAAGCTCCTGCCCACTGCTCTCATCCCGCATCCGTCCCTTCTCCAAATTAAGATCCAGTCGAACGCCAGCCTGCGTACGCGTGATCTCCTCACGTAATCGCTGCTTCAGCTTCTGCATATCCGCAACCAAGCGGTCATTATCAGACTTCAAAGAAGCAAGGTCGTTCTTCTCGATAAGCTGCAGCTCAGATTTCAGCTGTGCGAAATCGACTTGTTGGGTGTATTGATGCTAGAATGCGAAGCGTATAACACGACAAATGAGAAATGGGCGGGCGAATTGCCTATTTGTTAAGTCTCGCAATACTGCGAGAGGGAGTGGTAGTGCCCACCTTCTCCTGCTCTGCTTTCGTGACCATATTGCTCGTCATGTTCCGTATACTCTCGTCGATGACCTCCGCCATGGCACCCATTATGCCTTCCGCTTGTGCACGGTTGAGCCCCTCGCGCTCGAGCCGCTGCACGAAGTGGTGAGTGTCAAAGTGAAACTCATGCGCCGTGTGTGATGCATGGAATGGTCGGGCAAAGGCGGGCAAATCGGCACGAGAGAACCTTAAGTTTGACGGACCGGATGCATTGGTACGATGAAAGAGCGTAGAGCTGTATGATGGAACTGAGCGATTGGCAGGTCTGAATGTTCCTGCACGAAGAGAGTGGATGAGGCGGGTGGTGGTAGTGCTCATAGATAATGTAAACCCGCGTGGGAAAATTAGCTACACAAGAACCGAATCCGAACTGTGCTTAAATTGTTGGACATTGCTCTCCTGCTAGCATCTAATTCGTGTTGAGAAACCTTGAAAAAGTGACCATGTCAACGAGCACAAACTCCCATGCTCATCCACATCCGCATGCTCAGAGCACGAGCCATAATCCCTGGGGAAGCACGAGTGGCACAGGCCCCCTCGGCACGTCTCTCACTGACACTTTCGGGCAGTCCAGGACACATTACCAGCCAGGCTATATGATGGTACGCTTGTCCTACTTCCCACCGCCTTAACTTCTCAACATGATTCACGCAGTCCGTAGCGCAACGTAATGTAAGTGACTGTTCACCGTGTTCAGAAACAGAACTGACACATCAGGCACATAGGTCATGTCCCCCAGCGCACAAAATACAGACGAAATCCCCGTTGTGCAGACGAAGGCAAAAATAAACAAGGGTTTGTCCCGTGGTGCCTCGCATTTTGGTGCCGAGTCGATGTTTGAGAGCTCGAGCACGTACGTTTACGTTTTAATTCTTATCTTGGTATGCTCAAGTCGGTTTGTTGCAAGGCAAAGGCAAGCGTTCACGGACATGGACGCGCCACCAACCAGTTCAGTCAATGATATATTCCGTGAGGGGTCTTCTTTTGGCGAGTCCCAACGGGCAGTTTTACCCCCTTCGCGCGTACGTCTCGTCCTCATTTTGATTACTTTTATTTAATGACTCTCCCGTTAACAGCCCTTCTCCCTCTCAAACTCTTCCACTACGATGAACACCTCCCAGTCTAAAACCCATACCCAGTCAAGCACCCCAAACCAACCGACCTACATAATTGTCTTCGGCTATCCACCAGATAAATATTCCCTCACCGTAGAATATTTCCGTTCGCTTGGCGCGAGTACCGAACCGGAGCCTAACACAGAGATTGTGAACGCGTTCAGAATCGGATTCCGTGACCCTGGAGAAGCCATGCGTGCGGTCAGGCGAAATGGGGAAGTCTTAGGGGGAACTTGGATGGTTGGCGTTAAATGGGCTGTAAGATACTTTTTTTTTCGATGTCGAGCGGTGTGCTGACTCGCACGATGCATGAAGGATTCTGTTCAGGACCCCCGCGGCCCTGATTTCACAACGTCTACTTCCCCGCCGCGGGTGCAAATCCAGACTTCGCAAGTACAAGCGCATACGGATGGAAATGCGATGGTGGTGGATGGTGCTGCTACTGTTGGGACGCCGATCAAGCTTGCGCCGTCTGTGGCTGCGTTTCGCAAAGCTCCTGCGCCAGCTCCCCAGAAATCTGCGTACGCTGTGCCCGTACCGGTCGTTAATGCGCAGCAGAGTCCTGCGAAGGGCGTGTTTGGGCAGGTTGGGGATCTGTTATTTGGGTGGTAGCGTTATGTGGTGATATTCGTACTCTGGTATGAGTGCGCTCTTGTCTTTGGTACGTCTGTAGATGCATGGATATGGATGCGTCTTTGGATGTGCGATGGACTTGCAGGGTGTTTTGCTAAGATAGACGCAGACTAACTTTGGTGCTACTAGTAAGTACGACCGCAGAAATTCGTAAGTGCCCTCTACTGTGCATGACCACGATGGATCACTTGGCAGCAGAAGACGTAATATTACATGCACTCATCCACAATTCCTTTAATTGTATACAAAACCTGCAAGCCTCTCCAACCCATTGTCCGACTGCGGATAGAAGTTCGGAACCATCCAACACATATGGGTCAAATCCGCATACTCCACAAGCTCAGCTCTCCCACCTGCCTTCTGGATACGACTGACGACTATCCGCGAGCTCTCAGCACAACTATCAGCTGTGCCGGTCATCACCAATGTCCTCGGCCAGGTTGCAGTGAATGGAATTAGGGTGCCTGATGCTAGAGGGTGGTTGGCAGGAAAATTGCCTAGATATTGGGAAGCAAAAGCTTGGTGGTTTGATAGGGATATGGTGTCGTGAGGTATGGAGGTGTAGGAGGCGTAAGTGAGGTCTGCGTTTGGGGAAAAGAGTGCGACGCGTCCTGGCATCGGGAGAGCGGATTGCGAAATGACATATGTGAGGACAAGAGCTAGCAGATAAAAGTGAGAAACGAATACGAGAATTACTTGGTAAATTATTGCGCACCCAGGTTTCCGCCTGCACTATCACCTGTGATAGTGATATTCTTGGCAGCAAAACCTTTCAAGATCAGGTGGTGGTATGCAGAGAATAGATCTTGTAATGCCGCAGGAAAGAGGTTCTTGGGGACCGTCGCGAGTCTGTGCGAAGGAGCTGCGATGATGGGTGTACTAGATCCTCGTGCGCCAGATTTCTTCTTAAGTGCGCGAAGTATACGAGAGAAGAATGCCATAAACCTCTGTTCCGTTGGATGTCCGAGGAGGCCGCCGCCTCCGTGCGCATGAAGGATGACTTTGACGTCATTCTTCGCACCAGCCAAGGACGCGGAATGCGCATCAGTGTAAAAGAAGACGGGAACCTGACCCGGTTGGATCGAGGTTGAGTGAATGGACGTGGGGATCTGAGAGGAAGGAGGGGCTAATTCACAAGAGATGCGAACGCCTTCCGGAATTCCTTCGGTGGGCACCCGTGCGCGCTCAGCAGGGGATTTGGCCTGACCGAACGGAGGCTTGGAAGCACTGATTGTAGTGCGGATGTCATGAACAGCTGCTGCTTGCGCAGGGGTCCAGCTAGTGGGTTGAGTGAGTGAAGGCATATTCAAGTGCTAGTGATCCATCATTCATGCGTAGGCATTTTATGTGGATCGGTCTCTGGTACCCTGTGACTCGCGGCGACATTCAAGTGTAGAATCCTAGATATCGTTTCAAATCCGGAGACAGTACATCAAGATTCAACATGAGGCTCATCTAGAAACACGATCCGGAACCAGACCCCTGACCATGCTTGAACAGGGCCCTGGCGGAGGACGAGATAGATAACAAAGATAAATTCTGGAGGCGCAGGGTAGTAGTTATACTTCGGTGTCAATTTTTCAGGAGCCGAAGACTCGGAATCGCGATGTGAACGCCTCGAGGCAGCAAGAAGAACATACCTACTACTTCTTTAAATACTTCTTGCAGGCAAGCTCTATACTTGGCTCGCAATATTAATGAACGAGCTTTCATCACAACCATTGGGGTCGCATTCAATCACTTCCTCTCAGCGTGTGGGACACCACGCCCATTTTCTCGTGATCATTAAGGCACTTGGTTTCTTTACGCTCCGCCTATCTCAATAGAATGACCCGGCGTCCGTCTAGGTGCGGGAGCAGTATCCTATATGTCGTCGGATACAGCTTATCTTGACTTTCACTTAATTAGAGTTCGACGCTCAATCTTCTTCCCTTCATCGATTCGCACTTTCGCACTCCACATAGTCACCTCGTACCCACAGGGCACGAACTTCTCATCGAACTGTATCGTCATCGAATTTCCTTTGCTCTCAAATTTCCCTTTCACCTTCGTGTATATTCCTTTGTGTCTTGCCAGCGAGTCACTCTAAAAACGTATATGTACTGCCCATGCATGGTATATACATTCATATTCTATAGCAGAATTACATGCAGTAGTGACTTTCAAGTTCCCCGCTACAGGTACGTTCGAAAAAGCTTCAAAAAGAGTCTCCGCCTTATCTCTCGGTTTCGTCGTCGATACGCACATCCTCTATCTACATTGTCTCACGATTCCCCTTCGAGCTCACTCCTAGCCTTTACGCGTGAACAACAATTCGTCGATCATAAATACCAGAGATTTGCAACATCGTCGCGGAGTTTGAAAGCGATTTACGTGATTTGAAAGGGGCCTTCTTGATATCACAATCTAGAGCTGGGTCAGTTGACGTACGGACTTGAAGTTGTAACATATGACAGCATCTTGGAACTAGAACAATGCTGCAGGAAGTCATCCAGTTGGATCTTACTCGGTTCCTTCGAGCAACTCCAAATCCTGAGCCCAGACTCTGAACACCCTTGTGGCATTCACAATGAAAAGACCCCAAATGAGTTTGCTTCAGTTTAATATTTTGCAGCCACCATCGAGCAGTGTACAACAACCTCAACATACCTATCCTCACTTCCTGCATACTTGCTTCTTTGTGACTTTGTTGTCATTTTCCTTCATTAATGCCTCTCCTTCAACTTCGTACTGTTTCCATCACCTCTCGTTAATGTGGTAGTTAATCTTCTGACATCGTGTCATTTATATCCTATGTAGCATGTAGTAGTGACGTTAATGAATACATTTTTAGGTTGACTCTCAAGAAACACACAGCCTGTAAAATGGATCAGAGTGTGTCTTGTTGTAGGCTTGATTGATTGAGGTTTGGAGTAAGATGAAGGGATTGGTATAAATTGAACACAACTGCGAGGCCTGTTCATGGCCATAAAATGGGCCAGTGTCTTGTTGTAGGTCAGGTATGTTGATCCAGGTTTGGGTGGTGCCTAAGTATGGTCAACATAGTGAGGCCACCATGACAGTGTATTATATTCTCTTTATATACTCGTCAAAGCTCCACACAGTGCACCATTGAGAGTACTGAACCATGAGATGGGAACATGGGTGAGGTGGAGTGGAACTACTGAGTTGTTGAACTCAGAGAGCAGTGATAGAATTGTGTACAATATTAATGAAGTCAAGAAAATGAGAAGTCGCGTTTTTGTGGATTACATAATCTGGGGGTTTTCTAACTCTACACTGCCAGAAATTTGACCGTGGTCTGACTAATGGTGATGCTATTGGGTGGCAAATGAGTTGACCCATGGAAATCCTATGGTGAGACATGGATGGACTACAAAAAGGAAACATGTGATCAACCATTAGCATCAAGCATAGCTAAACTGCGGAGGGATATAATAGATTTTTCATGGGCAGGTACAAAGTTTTGCAGCGTTCTGACAGGCAACAAATTTCACAAAACAAAACATTAGCTGTCATTCTCTGGTAAGATACGAGCTACTAGGGAAATGTAGACAGAAAACCATTAAATAAAAGGAGTAGTACTAGAGTGAGAATGATGAGTGAGAATGACAAGTGAGAATGATGCTGATCAGTCCAAGTCCAATGCATTGTGAAATGATGGGAGTCCAATGATTGTATGTGAAATGATGATTATGAATGAGGAAGAGAGGGAAATAGTATCAGTGGCGCCCTGAAAAATCAAACATTGTTGCCAGCATGCTGTTAAGGTCATGGTCAGCAGTCATTGGTGCATGGGGGTTGGTTGAAGATCCCAGGGCATTGTTGCCTTGCGAAACAGTGGTGTTAGGCTTGCTAAATTGTGCATGATCCTTGGCGATTAATCCTGCAATATAACTAAGAAAGAAGCTAGTAAGACAATTGACTTGGAAGGCTATGAAGAAAGCTTACTGCTGATAGCCATCCTTGTCTTGCACATAATGATCTCTTTGAGTATGAAGGTGGGTCTCAAACTGCTTCCAAAATTTCGGTTTGGCTGTGTCAGCCTTGACCTTCTTTTTGCTGTGGTGTGATGCAGGAGCTGGTGTCCCACTTTCATCATTCTCATCATTGTTGTTCCTGTCCAAGTCAAGCAGCTTGAGATTGTGCATGGCAAAGTCACACTGTAAATGAAAAAAAAGAACCACAGTTGAAAACTTAGCCACTGGGAAACTTACTATTTGTACTACTTGTGCCAGCAGTGTGACTGACAGCAGTATTGTGGCCACAGCAGGGTTGAAGCAATTGAGCCATGAGACTGTGAAATCTTCAAGAGTCAGGCATAAGGGGCCATCCTGCACTGATACGAGGATCTGGCAAGCTGTGCATGACTAAATAGCAAATGAATACAGCAGGAATAGCCTTACAAATCTCCATGCATTGTTGTGGGCATTGTTGCATGCATTGCAAATTGCACGAATAATAGTTGCTCTATGGATCTTGGCCTTGAGTTGTTCAGTAATCTTCAGGTCATCTGGATGTTGCTCAACATCATGCTGAAGATGTACATCAATACACGTGATAGAAAACTCAATGAAATTTTTACCAGAACATCTTGGTACATGTTGACAAAGTTTGTTTGGTCTTCTTTGACAAGTGCCCGCTTTGCCATATCCATAAATTGAGCCTTCAGCAAGATACTACCCATTAGTCATGGTTCAGAACATCGCAGTAGACTGACCTTCAAGGCATCATCAACCACCCACAATGTTTTGATAAGACCCTTGACAACTGCCAACTTGGAGGAGAATGTAGCAACTTTTGCAGTGGTTTCTTCTACAAGTTGTAAGCACATGTTCAGAGCAGCAAAGGACATAAGAGATGTCATCTTTGTGGGCAGTGGCATATCCGCAGCAGCCTGACATCACATACAATATCAGTATCATGATGGGTGCATTGAATTGCACAAGGTTAGTACACACTAAAGCATAAGACTATAAACTGCGTGACCTCTCATTGCTGAGGCTGTATGCCTGTGTGATGGAAGTGATAAGTTCTGGACCAACTTGAATAGATCCAGATGGTGGCACCACAGCAGCAGGCAACTGAGTTGCACTTGACTGAGGCACTTGGGAGGTCAAAGATTGATCAAATTTTTCATCACTGTTTTCATCATACAATGATGAACATGTGCATTTCTGGCCTGCAGAGGGTTGGACTGGTGCAGCTGAATAAGGGGAATTAGCACTGTGATTGTGGTATGCGGGAGCCTGAGATTGAGAGTTGGGTACTGTGGTCAATGGACAATTGGAGTTGAAATTAATGTTGATATTGCCATGATTTTGGGCAATGGCAGGACCTGAATGAATAGAAGCTCCATTAAAATGCCTGTTCTGCTGAAAGGTGGGAGTATGCAAAGAATTGGATGTATTACTTGAAGAATGGTAATTATCACCAGATGGGTGTTGTCCTTCGCAGTTGGGCAAATATTGCTGTGGTGGGTATGGATTGCGACTTGGAACTTGTGAAGGTGGTTCAGAATGAGTGCTTGCAGGCATCATCAGTCTGCTGATGTTCATTGGATGGATGGAAGTGTTGTGCGTGTGGTGGAAGCATGGAAATTGCAAATGGCAAGTGATCATTATTTTGCTAAGTTCAAACTGTGGCACATTCAAAATCGAAAATTGTCCTTAATGTACACCTGCTGCTAGTTCAGATTCACAAACAATGGTG
The DNA here is from genome assembly GCF_016647635.1 of Suillus subaureus. Classification (NCBI taxonomy): domain Eukaryota; kingdom Fungi; phylum Basidiomycota; class Agaricomycetes; order Boletales; family Suillaceae; genus Suillus; species Suillus subaureus. The sequence goes on from NW_024538629.1 coordinate 74,899, forward strand.
ACAAGTGAGTCAGTATCAAGTGGTGGGGCAGCTTCTCTAAATTTCAAAATAAATTTTGCATCTTGCATCTTTGCCACATTGAGGATTAAATCCTCTGTGTGATCATCATGATGTCTCACTGCCTGTGTGTCCTCCACCTGATGCTCCCATTCAAGAAACACTGGTCGTGTTGAAGTGAGCTTGCATTGATTAGCTGCACAATTGTGTTGTGCATTGACACTGCAGTCAATTTGCTAAGTTGCCATGGTGAAGGTCAATAGATTGCATATGAAAGTAAAACATCATTTACCTCTGGAGTGACCAAGTGATACCTCTCAGTTTTTGAGAGTGAAGGCATCCAGTACAGCTGGACAAGGGGACCAATCTTATAACATTGAAGTAAAACCCAGTCTGCTTTCCCCTCAAAATCCTGTCCCCTCATCAAAATTTTGGCCACCTTGCCAACTAAGAAGTGGTCTTGGACATGGAATACCATGAATGAATCAAGTGCAACAGGATCACCATTGCAAATGACGACTTCCCAACACTGCATTAACATTGTGTGATCTGTGATACCTGGGGAAACACAGTATGTTGATGACAAAGTTTGGTTCCAAATGAGAGGGCGCGTTTTTGCTCTTTTTGCAAATCCTGTATAACGGATAAGGCAAATGGTCTTGAATAATCCTACTTACATACCTATATGAGAAAATGATTCAGAATGAGGAAAACCAAGTTTATGAGTGATTATTGACAGCTGTTCACTGTAGGCTCGAGGATTCACTCCTGCTTGAACCCATTCTGTTTGTGTTGTGCCATCTGATTTGTCTGACTCAACCTTGAAGTATCCACCACTGAGTAGTTGCCGCAAGCGGAGTAAGCCAGCAGCATGTTGTGCAATATCTCATGAAGGTGCCATCTGATTTGAATTAATGGACCAGCCACAAATGATGTTGTTGTATGACTTATGGACTTCTGTGGCAAATGTGATTGTGGGGCCAAATCTCCATATGTGGTCAACAATGTGCAAAATGAGGTGAAATTTCAGCTTGTTGAACCATTGTGGTGTCCAGTGAGCAGTACAGTCCATGAATCTTTTGATTGCTGCATTGAGTTCAACCTGAGATCATGTTAAAACAAGCATTGTGAGATTGAGCACTTGGCACACCATATAATCATCAAAATTGTCAATTTTTGGCATCCAAAGAAGTGGGACAAGGACACATAGCACAGCCCATGCATCAAGGATCTTGGTTTCAAGCATGTCATACAGTACAAAAACAACAACTTGACTGATCAAATGAAAATCACAGCTGACAAGTGAACCAGCATAATGAACAAGTGTATGACCACGAGGTTTTGCTACATTGGACCTGAGGCCAGAAACATTGAGAGTTGACAAATGAGCCTCAATGGTAGCTTTGTTGATGGCAGAGAGATGTTCAACTGCATCTTGCCAGAAGTACTTGAGGAAACCCAGGAGAACCACATGTAAAATTTCAATTGGTGTATCAGAATGCAGACTCAGACCTTTCAAGAACAAAGTGAGTGCAAGTCCAATATCACGAACATATGAACAATGATATACCTCTAATTCACCACACTGGGCTAAAGGTATTGGCTGGTAACCTTGAATAAGCCTGTCAAGTCACCTGTCATGCCACATCCCCGCTGAGTGACTTCCTCACCTTCTCTAATTTGTCAAGGAAAAAGCAGAGTACTGTGTCCTTCACACCAGTAGATGTCTGGAGATCTACATTTTCCTTCTGACGTGCAAGAGTCAATGCATTTTCAAGCATCTGATGTGAGATGCTCTGGGTTTCTGCTGCAGTTCATGTGGCACCAACCTGCATCATTTGAGACCATGCCATGAAGCTGCAGTATCTCAAGTACCAACCTTCATGAATCTCTTAATACAACTGACCATTCCATGCACAGTCTCCTTCTTAACACCACCAACCTCAAGCATGTCAGTAACATCTTTCCCCTTTACCCAGCAACAACAGCAAAAAAACTTCGACATTAGACCTGCATGGCAAGTAAATTCACTTTGCATTGGATTGTCACCGAGCAATGCAAGGACCGAGATGATCACAAGTATAATGTTGTGGCAGCTGCAGTCATAGGCCCAGATACCTGTTTCTTGACATGATCTGCCACCACTACATCAGTTTTGATTTTCATGATGGGGCAGGTTCTGCTCACTCAATTTGCTCAACAACGCCTTTGAGCATTTCTAGTGGAGGTGCTATATTTGATGTACATATAAAGTTAAGATTGTACTCCCACTGCATGTGCTCTTGTGGAAGTCCAGCAGCATTCATAAGGAATGTGTTGTGTTCATTCCATTTTTTGGATCAGTTACCCGAAGTGTTGTCACAGTAGAGTAGTACAGGATATGCAACAACACGATGGCCATTGGCCTTCAGTCGCCATGGGTTTGTCAGTGGTTCCACCCATGGTTTAATACAACCAGTGGGATCACAACAATCTGACCTTGTTGAGTAGCATAATTACAAAAACATGAACCATACTGACAAAATGTTGACTGAAGTGTGGGTCAACCATGTCCAAGTGGTACATACTGAAGTTCCAGAAACACCATCGATAAATTGTCAGTTGGGAGAGATAGTTTGTTGTGTTGATCGATGGGCCAACTAAGTCCTGCATCAGGAGAATGCCATGGAACAAGTGGTCATGTATGAAACCAAACTTGACCATTGTTTTTGAAGAACCTGAACAGCATGCATAGCATACCATTCTTAAGGAGTGTTGGTTTGAATATGTAGAAATCTCATGTTATATGGCCATCAACATGGTACATTGGTGTAAGCAGTTGAGTGTCATGCTCCTTTAACCAGCAGCGTGCCTGACGAATTTCCTCAAGTCTTGGGCTGCTATCTTCAGGGTAAACCTCGAGGACTGACCACACAAGCGGGTTTGCAAAGGCCTACATGTCATTAGTTACTAGCACATTCAAGGATGTAGAAATGACTACCATCTTCATGATGAACTGTAGTGAAATCATATATGTGTGACCCAAACAGCTGATGTAGTGATTGATCTCAACTCCACACAGACTGTCTATGGCATGCCCAACACTCTTTATTTGATGAATAGATGGCACTGCATGAACACCATGTTGTTTTAATTGCCATAAAATGACCTCAAGCTTGTCTTTGGAGAAGACACCTTGAGGCAAATTTGACATGATATTGAGCATACATGACTGATCTGACATTAGAGGGGAAATACAAAACTAAAAGAAATGCGAACAAGGTGATTTTTCCATGGATACCATGCATTCAGCCCATGCTGCTATATAGATATATCCTAAGTGGACTATAGTCCTAAAAGTCTAATACATCTTTAAGTCTAGTTATCCACCCAGCTGGGATATATCTGTTCTCACCAGATATCACAGCTGCATTTTTCAAATGTCAGGATACATTCCAGATTTGGTAGGGGATATATTCCTATGTTATGACCGCAATTTTGACTTCCAAAAGCGGAAATTCACAAAACACATCCTATGTTGGTCACTTCCTCATATCAGGGCTTCCCCACATTATTCCCACACTCCGCACTTTCGCATTTTTCAGCCACACAGTGTGGGAATTACACCACAACACCCAAAACATCACCCAATATGGTATACCCCACAATTTCAATTATTCCCACACCCTCCCCACCTCACTGCAGCTTCACCACCACACCACAATAGCTCCCCCTTCATATATAAGTAGTAATTTTGTATATACATGTATAATATGGGATAATAAATCGCTTTTTTTTGTTCATTTGTGTGCCTATTCCTCCTCCAGGGCCCTTTCAACATAGCCAAGGGTACAGAACATTTTCGCACTTTTACCCCTTTGATGAGGAGATGTTCTATGGTATTCAAGACATGTTTAGTAGTGCATATGAATAGATTCCCTCACTTGCTTGACCCCCTGAAGCACCCTACATCAATAGATATAGCCTATATATAAGAAAACACAAAATATGTTCCCATTTATTTATTTCTGAGTGGATATACTTGTAAAATGTATTCACAACATCTATTCATCAGTAGGAACAATGTATCAGGAGTCCAGGACCATAGGATAAGACCCTGTGATGCAGTATACCTGCCCTCTCCTGGTGGTTTACCCCCTGTGAAAAATTTTCCTGTAGGACTGGACCTCAAGGATGGTAGGGGGTCTATTTCTATGCATATTTAGAGTATATATGTCACCTAGCTACCACAGGAAACCTATAGGGTCCTTCAACAGGAACAAAAATATAGAAAATCGCATTTTTGACTTTTTGGATGTTTTTTAGTACTTTACCATTGCACATATGATCCAACCTGCTTATATATCATCAGTTGTGCATACTTGCTATTTCTACTGATAAGGGGCTCATACCTTCAAAACATCGAAATTCATTAATCAGACACCTGGAATACACTTTGAATGTATCAAGTATCATAGATATAAAGTTTAAGAAAGATCCATTCAGTATTGAGTGAAAGGGGAGCAAAGGAACATAGGTGTGAAAAGTGACAATTGACACATTTCACACAAAGTCACATTTACATATGTTGTAGGTCAAAGATTTCATCAAATTTTAATAGGATATGTGTTAGACTACACAAGGAACCTATACTACACTTTGCCCTGAGGGTGGCAGATATGTGGAAGGGATGTGGTGGTAAAGTAAGTTGATGCAGCATTAAAGTCCTATAACTAACTGAACTGACCATTTTCGATGTTTGGGGTCTTTGAGTTTCCCACACTCAATTTCTTATCTATTTCACTTCCTCAGCACTCAGTTCTTGTTTGATTGTTTAGAAAATTGAGATTTATGACTCTTAATACATTTAAAGTGTATTACAGGTGTCTGATTAATAAATTTCGATGTTTTGAAGGTATGGGCCCCTTATCAGTAGAAATAGCAAGTATACACACTAGCTCAAATCTCTGGCCTATTTTGAACTGATCTTTGGTATACAAAGCATATATATATGTATAACTGATGATATATGAGCAGGCTGGATCATATGTGCAATGGTAAAGTACTAAAAAACATCAAGAATGTCAAAAATGTGTTTTTCCATATTTTTGTGCCTGTTGAAGGATCCTATAGGTTTCCTGTGGTAGCTAGGTGACAGATATACTTTAAATATGCATAGGAATAGACTCCATACCATCCTTGAGGTCCGGTCCTACAGGAAAATTTTTCACAGGGGGTAAACCATCAGAAGAGGGTGGGTATACTGCATCGCAGGGTCTTGTCCTATAGTCCTGGACTACTGATTAATTGTTACCACTGTTTAATAGATGCTGGGGGAAAAGCTTTCAAGTATATCCACCAAGAAATAAACATATGGGAACATATTTTGTATTTACATGTATATATGCTACATCTGTTGTTGTAGAGCACTTCAGGGGACAAAGTAAAGATTGGAATCTCTTTATATATACTACTAAACATGTTCTGAATGCCATGGAACACTTCCCTATCAAAGGAGCAAAAATGCGAAAATGTTCTGTACCCTTGGCTATGTTGAAAGGGCCCTGGAGGAGGAATAGGCACACAAATGAACAAAAAAAAAGCGATTTATTATCCCATATTATACATGTATATACAAAATTACTACTTATATATGAAGGGGGAGCTATTGTGGTGTGGTGGTGAAGCTGCAGTGAGGTGGGGAGGGTGTGGGAATAATTGAAATTGTGGGGTATACCATATTGGGTGATGTTTTGGGTGTTGTGGTGTAATTCCCACACTGTGTGGCTGAAAAATGCGAAAGTGCGGAGTGTGGGAATAATGTGGGGAAGCCCTGATATGAGGAAGTGACCAACATAGGATGTGTTTTGTGAATTTCCGCTTTTGGAAGTCAAAATTGCGGTCATAACATAGGAATATATCCCCTACCAAATCTGGAATGTATCCTGACATTTGAAAAATGCAGCTGTGATATCTGGTGAGAACAGATACAGTGGCTCAAAAAACTGTCCACATGTTTTGACATTTTTCACTATCTATGATATTGTGTGAGAATGAATAAATGGCTCAAGGACATGGTTATACCACATTGTAGTATGGCTTCAGGGCTTTCATTTGAGCCCTACACCATGGGAATCGGTGGAGATATGGTGGAGATACAAGGCTCACAAAATGGTGACTCATGCAGACAGTTTTTTGACTCAAGTATTTTACAATAATAACCAGGTATTCTAGTATTTTGTATGACCTCCCTTGGCTTTAATTACTGCCTCTATCCTTCTAGGCATACTCTCAATTAATTTCTGGCAATCCTCAGCTGTGATCTTCCCCCATTCCACTGCTACTCTCTTCCAAAGCTCCCATACTCCTTTAGGGGGGTTTTCATAGGCTTGAAGCTTTTTCTTGAGTGTTCCCCAGAGATGTTCAATGATATTGACATCAGGAGACTGTGCTGGCCAGTCAAGAACATTGATTTTATGTTCTTCAAACCATTCCTTAGCTCTTCTGGATGTGTGCTTGGGATCATTATCCTGTTGGAAAATGATATCTTCTTCATCAATCCCTGATTCTGCCAAGCTAGGCAGCAAGTGGTCATTTAAAATGTCCACATACTGCTCAGCATTCATCTTCCCCTCAACCTCAGCAAGCATTCCCACACCATTCCATCCCATACAGCCCCATACGATTAAAGAACCTCCTCCAAACTTGACAGTCCCATTAACCTCTCTGTCTGTTAGGCCATCTCCCTTCTTTTTCCATACATATACCTTCCCATCTGACCCAATCCTATTGATTTTGGTCTCATCTGACCATATAACATGCTTCCAGTCCTCTACAGTCCAGTGTTGATGAGCTAAGGCAAAGGCTAGTCTTCTCTGCCTATGTTTGATGGAGAGGAGAGGCTTTTTCTTCTTTGTTACTGCCTTGAGATGAGCTGCATTGAGAACATTCCTCACAGTTTGTGAAGAGACAGGGAATGTGATGGTGGAATTGATGTAATAGGTGACCTGGACAGCATTATCAGCCTTTCCTGTAGTGATATGTTGAATAATAGCCCTCCTATCAGTAGAGGTGAGCTTGGATGGATGCCCTTCACAGAAGTTTTCCTTGTCTGTGTGACTTTCTTTGATGAACTTGGCCACAGTGGACTTGGATACTCCAGTTCTAGAGGAAATTTGACAAGCAAAGAGGCCAGAATAGGAAAGAGAGAGGATATTATTCCTTTGAGCAGGGGGGGTGGCTTTCATGGTGAATATAACCATGACATATGGAAATTTTTGGTTTGTATAGTTAGATATGGTTTTAAAATGACATAATGACACCACTTTATAATTTATTTAATGGTGGCATGATTGTTATGGCATCATAAATGATGATTTATATAGTTTTAATATGTGCTCAAAAAACTGTCCACATGAGTCATGATTTTGTAAGCCTTGTATCTCCACCATATCTCCTCTGATTCTCACGATGTGGTGCTCAATCCAAAGCCCTGAAGCAGCACTACAATATGGTATCAGCATGTCACTGAGGTCTTTATGTATTCTCACACAATATTGTAAATAGTAAAAAATGCAAAAACATGTGGACAGTTTTTTGAGCCACTGTATGTGCCCTTCATTTCAGATGAGGTCCAATGATGGTCCAACGAAGTCCAGAGGACTTCTGGAGGCTGGCTACTCTGGTGGAGTGCTAGAGGACTTCCAGAGGAGCATGGGAAATGTTTGGAGGAGCATGGGAGAGTTCTGGAGGAATGCAGGAAGTGCTCAGGAGAGTTCCCACTGCAAGGTAATACTTCTACAGGAAACAGGATGGAAGGATAGGAGGTCCGAGGGTCCGAAGGTCCAGAGGACAGGAGGATGGAGGATGGAGGATAGAAGGACAGGATGTCCAGATGTCTGAAGGTATGGAGGGCAGGAGAATAGGACGTCTGAAGGTATGGAAGGAATAGGGGCTACATCAGACGAAGTCCAATGTAGAAACAAACAGAGGTAGACTACCCTAAGGTAGAGTTGGAGGGACAGGGATTGGACCTAAGTCCAGAAAGAGGAGAAGTGCTGGAAAGGCGGAGCTCCAGCCTAGGGAATCAATCCCTAGGCCTGATGGATAGGACAGACTTAGGTGGACCAAAGTCTGAGAGAGGATTGGGCAAGTAGAGCAAAGTCTAAGATGATATTCAAACTAAGGAAACTACAGGAGTATCTATGGGGGTTATATACTGGAGAATATCTGGGGGGATCAGTAAGCAAAGGAGCAAGGCTATGTACGAGCATGTGGAAACACATTAGTAAGATGGAACATAACTAAATGAACTCGGAGATGAAGACTCATACAAGGATCAATAAGCAAGACAGAACAGGAGGTAACCAAAAGCTGGAAAGGCAGAGATGCCTAAATGGGGATAGGCGCAGGATATCGGACAGAGGGTGAGAATAGGTCTGGAGATCTGGGAATCCAGAAGACAAGGTGGATACAGGACCGGGATATGAGAAGGTGGATAGAGTCTGGAATCCGAGATGAGGTGAAGTCCAGATGTCTTGCTGGATGGAGTGTGCATAGGGTGGATGGGACAGGGGGTTATGGATCAGGCTAGCAGTGGAGATCTGATGGTCCAGAGCTCAGGGGTAAATCTGGAGCATAGTTGATGCTGCTGAGGTGTGAAGCACACAGCAGAAGGGGATCTGGGAATGAGTTGGATGTGAAGTGGGGTCCAGACATAGGCTTGGAAGGTGTGGGAGTATGATGGAACATGGGTCCGGATTGTGGGATATGACAGAAACCATGGTTGACCATATGACAGAGCAACATGCTCACACTGGCAACAAGGCATGCATGCATGTCTTCAGATTCCACAGAAGCAGGTGGAGGAACAAGTTCCTCAAAATCCACCTCCATATCTATACCACCATCCAGGTCATTGTCATATGACCTAGGATGTGACCACTGCCAGGAATCTTGGACTAGAGGTTGTTGGTGGTGAGGGAGGGGAGCAGGATGTGGCACATTCAGCAGTAGCCCAGAAGCAATAAAAATAGCATCAAGAAGGGGATTTGTCTGAGGATCATTGAGAGCAGCAGTTTGAGCAGCACGGAGTTCATTGGCGTAGTGAGTTGTTTCTGTCCTGTGCTTTTGAGTATTTTCATGGTGTATAGCATGGTGAATGTCTTGCTTGAAACAGCCAGTTGGACAGTGTAAACACATCCAGAGATTCCCTTGCATCAGGAAGTCTGCACCCAGTATGATGAGAATTGATGTGTATACATCAACAATGAAAAAACATACCTTCCAGATAGACTAAAGATGCCATCGATGACTAGTTGACTTATCAAGATTGTGGGTAGTTGGTAGGGTGAGACTGTGGGATGCACAAAAGATGACAAACATGGCCAAAACATGGGCCAGTGCATAGTTATTCGGCCATTTCCCTTTTACAGGTAAACTATCAGTAAACTATAGGTAATCTATGGGTTTGTGCCGTCAAGAACTTGCGGTAGACTCGGACCATAGGTAGTGTTGCCGCCGAGGCGAATCGAATCGAGGTGGGAAATTGCAGTAACTCGACACAACTCAGCACTTACAAGTTGTAACGAATTGTGCCTTGTTTGACTCGCAAGTTGGTAATGAGTTCAGGAGTGATACGGACTGATAGTCCAGCCAATGAGAAGCCAGTGACGCTCATACCACCAACGACGATTATTTGCAAGTAGTTACACAAAAAGCAGACAGAACTAATTACAATCAATTTCCCTTGCATTTGCGAGCAACTGATCAAGCTCTCGAAGATTCCCAGTAACCATCAGTTCGTCAACTGCTCTTGGGATTACAGGTCCACATATTGTGTAGTCTTGCTCATTAGCCACCAGGTCCGCTGCAAAATCGAGGTGATCTTGCTTGTAGATGAACTTCAGGACTTGTAGTGCTTTGAGTGTGGTCGGAGATAGGTTGCTGCGCCGTAGAGTACAGGTCTCTTTGCTGGATGAAAATATACACTCGGAAGGCACAGATGAAGCTCGAGCAGGTAGGACATCCATAGCGACTCGGAATAGAAGTGGGAATGTGTACTCTTTTTGCTACATAACAATTGCTAATCCTATGAAATTAACGAAGGAATTGTATGACATACCTCCCAGAAATGAACTATATCTGGTGTGCGCTCAGCCATTTCGAGTAGGAGACCTGCATCTTCATAACAAGAAAACTCGCACTCAGCATTTTTCCTGTCCTGCTCGAGTTCCTTGCAGATGCGTTCCTCTGTGGTTTCCGGTGCCAGTGAGTGCACTGTTTGTTCAGAGACAATGATGGTGGGAGTCGGAGGAATAGTGCTGGTGCTAGTAGTGGATGCTGAGAGCCGAATGGTTACATTGAGGTTGTTCATGCACCCTATGGTATCCGGCAGACAAAGACCAAGAAGCAATCGCTGTTGAATTGGTGAGCTCCTGCTGTGACATTGAGCATGCGGATGGTTCCAATCACAGGGGATTACAATGTATGGAAGTGAACTACATCAACTCGATTCTAACTCGCGAGTCCAACGAATTACAACTCAATTTAGCTCGGTAGGTTCAAGTTGAAACGAATTTGGTCATTTTCGAAGCGAGTCGAGTTTAACTCGATTTGAACTCACCTCGACAGCAACACTAGCATAAGGTGACATTTCTGGCAGTGTAACCCTCTAACCTGATGTGTTTGCACAAGTTCTTGAACTTCAAGTAGGATAAAAGCAACCGAAGCCTCGAGTGTGAGGTATTTCTGGATAAAAAAATTCGGACCTTGATGATGCAGGGCTCTCTCGATGAACTTAAGGTCCAAGCTTGATGCTGTGGTAAACATGCATGATAGTACTTACTGTAGTCTAGATGTCTAGACCTAGGCCTCATACATGTTCTACTGCTATCCAGCTAGTCTATAATTCATGCATGATGTACGTGCGCGGTGCATGACTGCGTCAATTTCACCTGGCCTGGCAAACTTTACTTACTACGAGAACCTCCGCGCGCACCTGAGTTAATGGCATACCCTTGCAAGGGTAGGAGCCTATTGTAGCACCTGGGAGAGACCCTCCCAGGGATGATGGTCTTTCAACCTAGCTTGCTATAACAAGGTCTGAAAGGCCGTGGGAACGCCTTACCAAGGGTGGCAGGAATCCGAAAGCGCCCTCTACTGTGCACGACCATGGGTCACTAGTTCACTCTGCAGCAGAAGGCGCAATCGGCATCAAGTTACATGTACTACACTCTCGTTTACAATTCATTCATTTGTATACAAAATCCGCAAGCCTCTCCAACCCATCGTCCGACTGCGGAAAGATATGAGGAAACATCCACCACGCATGTGTCAAATCCGCATACTCCACAAGTTCAGCTATCCCGCCTGCCTCTTGGATACCACTCACAATTCTCCGTGAGCTCTCAGCGACGTTATCAGCTGTTCCAGTCATCGCCAACGTCTTCGGCCAGCTTGCAGTGAATGGAATTAGGATGCCTGATGCTAGAGGGTGGTTGGCAGGGAAATTGCCTAGATATTGGGAAGAACAGGCTTGGTAGGCTGATAGAGGTATGACGTCGTGAGGTATAGAAGTGTAGGAGGCATAAGTGACGTCTGCGTCTGGGGAGAAGAGTGCAACGTGTCCTGGCATCGGGAGAGTGGATTGTGATATGATATACGTGAGGACAAGAGCTAGATGAAAGTGAGATACGAATGCGAGAAGAAATTGACAAATCATGACTCACCCAGGTTTCCGCCTGCACTATCACCTGTGATAGTGATGTTCTCGGCAGCAAAGCCTCTCAAGATCAAGTGATGGTATGCAGAGAATAGATCTTGTAACGCCGCTGGAAAGAGGTTCTCGGGGACCGTCGCAAGTCTACGGGAAGGAGCTGCAATGATGTGTGCACTGGATCCTTGTGCGCCAGATTTCTTGCCAAGTGTGTGGAGTATGCGAGAGAAGAATGTCATAAACCTCTTTTCCGTTGGATGTCCGGAGACGTTGCCGCCTCCGTGCACATGAAGTATGACTTTGACATCTTTCTTCGCATCAAGGGACTCAGAGAGCGCATTGGTATAAAAGAAGACAGGAACCTGACCCAGTTGGATCGTGGTTGAGTGAATAGATGCAGGGATCTGAGAGGAAGGAGGAGCTAATTCACAAGAGACGTGAATTCCTTCTGGGATTCCTTCGCTGGGAACCTGTGCGCGTTCAGTAAGCGATTGGGCCTGGCCGAACGTAGGCTTGAAAACACCGATTGCGGTGCGGATGCCATGAAGAGCTGCTGCTTGCGTATGGGTCCAGGTGGGTCGAGTGAGTGGTGAAGACATTTCTGAGATTGTATTTGTGCTTCATCATTCGTGCGTAGTCATTTTATCATTTTATGCGGGGTTCTATATCCAGGCCTAGGCGCTGCTATCGTCGGTCCATGATTGAATGATATCGTTAAGGTTGAATGATTTAGACAGGAAGTGACAAATGAGGGTTGCTAACCTGCTGCCACAGTATCGATTCGGCACAGCGTATTCAGCTACGGTGAGGGAAATGGACGGTGACGATGCAATGTGTGGGGGTGCGTGTCAGGATCACTTCGTCGTTGCAAATAGCATTTATGATGTCCACTCCCTGGCCAGTTGAAATGTAATCTATACATCTCCCCTGCTTTTGTACAATTACAAGAAATGTGGTTTTACTTTACCTGTGTCAGAAACCAGACAAATATGACTGTCTTAATGTCTGGACAATATCGATGCTCAAAAGGTGTCTAATTCACAACAACATCGTCTGCACGGACTTGAATGTTTGCAACTTACGCTTCAGGAGGTAGAGCGATGATGTTCACCTGGTCGCCTGAAATCATATATGGATACTTACGTTTGGGTTCTTGGGGGTGATTCAGAACACCGAGTTATCGCTCGTGTCGCTATGCGGGCCCGCCTGCCCCATGAGATGCGGTGAAAGATGGGAAATCAATGAAAGGTCAACGGTGCGTACATTGTTTCACGGTCGGGATTGTTTCGCGGTAGTGCTTGCTATTCGTGGACAAGTATCTGGTACAAGGAATGCGTCAACGAATGAATGGTGGGACAAAAATCATAACTACCCAGCTAGTTCCAGAAACGATTTACATTCCCGTGCACCTGAGGACCGTCCCGTGGATTGCGCCTTATGTGGGTCGTGCGGTCCTCAAAACAATGGTGGTTTTCGGGTTCAGGCTCAATAACAGACTGGTTCTGTGGCTCGAGCTCAACAATCATGCTGTCGAGCCAATTCTCATGGGGCCCCCCAATTTGGGAATGTCAATCTTCCTTCGTTTATAGAGGGCTGTCCATGGGAAACTACAATTTGGGTGTAGGGAAGCTTTGATGCGACTGCGGAAGATGTAGCTTGGACATGTTCGTCAGGTACCAGCACTTGGAGGGCAAAAAGGTCAGTAGGAACGAAATAAATCAATAAAAGTGCATCCTCCGCCCATTCTAGGCACGGCATGTGCACATCCTTTATTGCATGCCGTGACGCGCGGGCTTGAGTCGAATGCCTCGCATTTCAACACTGTCAGCACTCGAATTATGACAGCGAAGGATCATTGTGATTATCGGAGCTGATATGGTCTCCCGTAGTTAGACTAGTCAGACCTTGAAGACAGTCGTTAAAAGAGCTGTAAAATCTGTTCCAGCTCTCGGCTGGTCACCTGACGCCAGTAAGTGCGTTGGATACATCAGAGCAAATGTCAGCATGCACCTTGCAGATGACAGTATCTGACGTTGTACAGTCAAGGGTGTGGCATGAAGTCAGCGTGACACCTCAAACTCTATAAATGTGAGGACTCAAGGGCAGAAAACTAGTGCATTGTAGGAGACTAGTTACATAAAAGTTCATTCTACGACAGTGAGGTATGCGTTGGGGGAATCCTGCGCACTATGTACTGAATGCGACGGGTCCAATGTGTCAGGAGATCAAAAATAGATCTCTCTTCATCATGAGCCACCCGGGAACGTAATTTCCAGTTGCTGAAACCCTGACGTATAACCTGGAATCGAGAAAAAACTTCATCCATGTTTGGACGTTGTGCTGGATCCGAGTGCATCATGTCCGATACCAGGCCGCTCAAAAATTCCACACCTGAGTAGCGCTATTTTTTTTTTGTAAATCAGGGTATGAAAAACAAGGAGTCACTGTTGCACTTTACATCGAGAAATGTCTCTTGGATGGCATGCCCAAGATACCAAACATCAGTTGGGAAAGGGTTCCGAGGTTTGAAGTTGTCTTCGTTGAACTCAGGTACCTCTTTATCTCCACCAAATATCGGTTCTTCTAATGGGTTGGTGTTGGATGCCTCATATTGGCGGGAGATGCCAAAGTCGATGTAGTAGTACCGTGGAGGAGACTTCGTGCGTGCATGATACCTCGCCACGCGTTTGTAGTCCTCCGACATATACTGGTCGCTTGCGTGCCATGCATCTATGAACATACTGTCATCCATCAGGATGTTTAGCTGCATGCAATCCCTGAGCCCAGGTTATGAGACAAGTCACTGGAGCAACTTAGATACATACCGGTGAGCGACATGATGTATATGCATGAAACGCAGCCCCTGCAGTTTAAAAGAAAGTGAAAAGAAATGAGTCATAATCAGTCAATCAACAAGGTCTTACCTCAAAAAGCTGGTGGATACAGTCAATAACTTCCCCAACTGTGTCAAAATAGGGATCTGCAGCGTATCGAAGCAACGGCATGACAATTATCGCAGTATGATCCTCGGCGGGCACCTCCAGAACATCGTAGATTGGAACGCAATGGTTAGCTGGATCATTGCGAAGAGGGGAGGTAGAGAAATAGCGACCGATTCCTATCTCAAAAGGGTGCAGCGATACGTCGATACGCTTGAGTGATACACGAGCACCGTCTTGAATGCGACGTGCATCCAACACAAGATAGTGCTAAAGGACGTATGGTAATTGATGAACACTGTTATTATCGAAGTACCCACTCGTGACACGATTCCATCCTCGCAGTTTATGTCAGCTTTGCTAGTGTTCGTCCAAGAGGGGACCCAATCTGGACTGTAGCGACTTCGCAACTTATAACCCTTTTCTGTGAGGAATTCGTAGTGGCTCCTCCACCAAATCTCATATTCAGAAAGATGAGAATGAGCAGCGGAGGTCGAGGCCATCCTCAAAAATCTGCCTGAAGTTGTGGTGTGGACTAGAAGTAAAAGTTGTCAAAGCGATAGAGAACAAACATGGACCCACATGGGTAATTCGGACCCCGGCACTTCGCGGACTTCAGAACCGACTTACTGCTTAATTATATAATGGCAGGGCTGTCGATCGTGAGTCGCCGTGACAAGTTACTTCTCAACAATTCATAATATCCAGCTTGAGTATACGTATTCGCAATTGAAGTACCCTGATAGGGAACTATTAATTTATCCGAATGACAAAAATATTCTGTTGTATTGTTTTACCCCGAAGATTACACGATTCCTCATCGACAAGGCTGAAGCGCTCAAGCTCAAGCATCAGATTTATAGCAGCTGCTTGTTGCCATATTCGCACAATCTTCCCTCGAAGGAAACACGCTTGTTATCTTTACCCTCTGAACTTATCATCGATCGCTCGCACAAGTTTTTGTATATACAAACCAAGGAAAGCAGCGCGACAGATTCCGTCGATTTTCAGTTACAGACCATGCGTTTCCCAAAGGCTAGCACGACAGTTCGAATATCCGCGAACTTTGGACCTGTGAGCCAATTTGAGGACTTGCCCGCGACCTTCATTCAGCTGAAGGGCCGGACAGCTCAAGAACAGGGCGAGCTTTATCTACAATTGTCGCTAACAGCCTTACGGGAGCTGGCCGACTTGTTGGAAAACGATCGTCTCTCAGCAACTGATAAAGCTACCTACAATCGAGCTTACACCGCTGGCAAGCTTCAATATGACCAGTAGGCTTTTTTACCTAGCCAGAAGGCTCTACTCACCCATCTCCATAGAGCGGTAAGCCTCAGAGACCAGCTTCAAATGCAGAAGAAGTCTTTGCGCAAGTTCATCGTTAACCTTTTCGTCCGCGAGTCCAAGTCGAATGCCAAGCATTTTCGTAAAGTCACATATTGGACTTATGAGGGTATCAAAGTAAGTCGAATAGCTGCATATTATGCATATTATGATTGCAGCTGAATCACCATGCAGAGAACTTCGGAAGACCTGGCCAGACGTTTGCTGCCGGAAAAAGGTGATACCCTTGGTATGTCAGAAAGACAGTGGAGTTCCCTTACTGACTGTTGGACAGTATTTGGAAGCCCAGGGGAGTCCGCACAAGAACACGCCTCCGTTTGTGAGGAGGGTCCGTGTGATGTGGTAGAGGGTATGTATCATGTACGCATTCTATAGCAAAACACTGAACATATTTTACACAAAGACAGTCTTTCAGGTTGGTGCGATAGTTCTTTCCGTTCGTCCATATCTCACATGTAGTGGATTAGTCACCGATCTTCCCCCGAACGAAACTATCCGAGGCCTTAATGTGGATGTACATAATGAACAAGAAGAACAAGAGGTCTTTGTGTCGCTGAGTCGAATAGCGAAAGCTAGAGGGGCGTACAAAGAAGAAGCAGAATATGACGATGATTATGATGACGATAAATCCACCAGTATGTTTCTTAAATCATCGCCCATGATAGAACTCAGCAGGTTCCTTGATATCTCAGTCAAAGCCCCGCACTCACCAAGTAGAGCGCCATCTCCTAGCCCCAGCTGCATAATCAATGTTTATTACAATATCAACCAAAGCGTGGTGTCTTTTGATTCAGAATCGACAAGACCAACATTGAACGTCGGGGCAAATGAAGGTTTGTTATGTTCGCTGCCGACGTTATCCCATGACGTTTAATGATGATGATAGGTGTCGACTCTGCACATTGAATACTGGATACCAATAAGCCAAGTCTCAGTTGGATTGATTTTATGGTTGTAACGTGTTCAATAATATGTCTAGTCGGGAGTGTTGTATCAGTAATATTATATAATTGATTGGGCATTCGTAGGTTTCTGGCTAGAAAGTCGCGACGACGCGGGCACTGCAATTACGTTTATAGTATTATACTTCCAGCGTCAGTTCAAACTCCGGCAATGATGTATCACACAAGTGTCACAAGTCATAATCCCAGTTTCTATTCCGCGAGACTGGAAAACACTCTTGAAACGCAAAGGAGCGGCGGCCAATTGATTGGATTTGAGATGGCACATTGTCCTTGCCGTAACGGGTGTCAAGTATTTTGACGTATGGGTGTTGTACTGCCAGGAAGACAGAGTGCCACTGATTTGCCACATGGTGGCATCACGATCTGTTCCTTGTTCCATGACTACTTCTGGGTATCATTATTCTCCAATACTACCGCTACAGAAAGCTCGAACAACGGAGTTTGTCTTTCGTGTATCACCTAATTAATGGTCGAGCGGCACCCTTTACCGTTGACATTGCAACGTTGAGTTCTGTGTGGCACATGAGATCAAGCTCGTGACCATGCTATCACGGATGCTCGAGTGGTGCAAAAATCTCAGGTGGTGTGCTCAAATTGGCACATAGTACTTTATATTAGTCAGACTGGTTACGAGCCTAGCGCGAGGTACTAATCCCCTCTAGACTTGGCGCCAATATTCCTGCACATCACCCACGTCGGGCATAGCGGATGAGAACAATGAAAAGCCATTTGGCCTCCAATGCAGGAATAGGTGAAGCACAAATTGACCTAATACGAGACCGTATCCTTAGCTATCACTCGCTTGATAGGGCAGAGTATTATCTTGTGGGATCCTGCACAATCGTGATGGACGGGTTCAATGAATACTCGGACCAAAATGCGGGGCAGTCTGTAATATTTGCAAAGGGACAAGGGGAACATGTGACGTGCATCGTGGACACATGTAACACACGTACGCACCATAGAGAGATAGCACAGACTAGGTCTGCGGCTCGAGCTTACCACTCGGAAGCACACGGGGAAGTGTTCGTAGAGTATACACGATAAGATAAAAAACGAGAGGTAGATCTGTTATAAGCGAGTCGAGGAATGCGGTTCGGGTTGGAAATCGGACCAGTGAGTTGGTCCACAGAAGGGGAGGGCCAACTTGACTGAGGGTTCGCGGACACAATGTGATTTCGGACATCCGAGTCAAAGGAGGAAAACGGCGAGGATGAAAGAAAACTGTATCCAGATCATCCTTATGCTGCCGCATATCCAGCTTGAGGTTGACTGAATTGGGGTATAGCACGGGTATACCCGCGGGTCGGAAGATCAACACCGTACCCGTACTAACCCGCGGTGTAGCAGCCTACCCCCGGTGTTGTATTTACCCGCGGGTACACATACAAGAAATAGTAACACTATGTAGGTCCAATAACCTCACCCAACACTCTCGTCTTCTCGTCTTCTTTTCTTCAGAGACTTCATGATCTTAGTAAGGTCCTCGGCTGCTACCAGATCACAGTAGAGCCATGAGCCGAGACAAAGGAATGCACGAGTCGATGACGGAGACAGGCGGTTTCGAGTGAAGTGTAAAAGGTGCCCTCCTGGCGAAAATACACGTTCCACTGCAGTCGAGGTAGCTATGGTGTGCAACACATAAGCTGTGATGCTAGCGAAAGTGATGGTGCACGACCTACCAGGAATACTAAGGTAATCAAGTGCCATCCGGTGCAAATTCGGATACGTCTTTTGATTATGGACCCATCATTGCAGTGGGACTTTGGTATTCTCCACTGATCGCCGCAAATAGTCGTCAAGCTCATCTACTAGAGATGCCGTCGTGATACTGGACAGTCACAGCATCAAGCTTAAAAAACGAATAGACTGCTGAACGCCAAGTTTTCTTGAGTGCGTCTGTGAGTGAAAATTAATCAAGGTCTATGCAAATGCGAACAATAAGTTCACATACCTAGATCAGCTTCATCATCCTGTTCGGCGGCAGGAGGCGCATCATTTTCATCGACATCAACGTCAATTACCTCCGGAGCGGCGAATTGCAACTCGGAGGGGGTTGTTTTGGCCCGTGGAAGGACAAGCTTAACACATTTTGCAACATTGTCTGCTATGGGCTGCAGAGATAACGATACATCTAAACGCGTTGAGGTAGAATCAGCAAGTGAGGCCGTGTTATTGGCAGTGGACTGATTAACCATAATGATAAAATAGATGGGGTATTGAGAAATGTAGAGTCTGCATGCCTCACTTTGTACTGTTGAATCACCGAATTATAATCAGTAATAGTGATGTGTCTCCGAGACGGAAGAATATGAACTGGTAGGAATATTGAAGCAGCGAGAAATAGGATCGAAGCAGCGGGTCACTGTTGCAGTCAACGACCCTCCGAAAAATAAGGATCGTAGTGAGTGGCGAATCCTTGTCATGTCCAACATATAGCACCGCGGAGAACATTCGGAGATAGCGCAGCTACCCATGAACATACCCGTACACCGTGCTGACGGGTACGGTATGGCCACGGGTAGTACATCTCGACACCGTACCCGTACCCGCTATACCCGTGACCCCCATACCCGCGGTGTGGCCCATACCCGTGCTATACCCTAACAGTAGCAGCACAAAAAGAAAAGTAAGAACGAAATAGATGAATGACAGAGAATGATCCTCCACCCATACACGCACAGGCTTGAGCCTTGCGTTTCAATATTTGCTGTCAGTACTCGAATGGTCATGATCGAGGCCTTTTGTGATTGGTAGAGTCTTTTGTTGGTCCCTCGTAGCTTCATTCAAGAACTTTGGCCTATAGGCTATAGCTATGGGCCTGGGATGTTGCTGCAAAGATGTAACACATACTGTAGAGTTACGACCGTAGCTTCGCGCCCTTTCGGGTGTGACCATGTCACACTTAGCTTCGCAGCTTCGTAGGCCCTTGCGACGTGTGACCTATCCAAGTTAGCTTCGCCCTGGCAGCTGCAATCCATGTGAGTTTGGCCTTTTCTCAGCATGTCCATCAATTTTGACCCTTCAGAATGAATCTCGTGTCTAATTGTCCGTAGCAATTTTTGGTTTTTTTGTTGGCGATTTTTCCTGTTTTACCGCGTGTCACAAAATAGCTTCGCTCCCCGAAATTTAGTGTGACCGTCACATCAAATAGGTTCGATTCGCTGTGGGGTGGGACACGTGACGAAGTTACGGTCGTAACTCTATGAGTCTACAGTATATAATTTACATAACGTTCCTGACCCTTTTCGGCTGGTCACCTGACGTCATTGTCAGCGTCTTGCTCAGCCATTAATATTGCCAGCACTTCCGTATGATCGCAAACCCTGCCAGTCTACTGCGGTATCACAGGTCTGTTGCATCTTTCACCAGCATCAGAAGAGCCTCTCTCCTGACTTTCAAATCTCGTTTCCATCGATCCTCCTTCGTCATGGGCGCTAACACCAAGTCTGAAGACGAATGGCGTGCCATCTTATCTCCAGAACAGGTGTGTTCTCCGATCTACACCTGAGACATATGTTCACTCCTTGCGTCGGAGATAGTTTAGAATCCTCCGTCAGAAGGGAACAGAGGCACCCGACACAGGGAACTACAATCACCATGACGCGCCAGGCGTGTACGCCTGTACTGGCTGTGGGACGCCACTATACAAGAGCAGCACGAAGTTTAACAGCGGCTGCGGATGGCCCGCTTTCTTTGATGGTAATTTATCATTCTGGAAAAGCCATCTTCTCTCTCATGGTTCATCGTAGCGATCCCTGGTGCCGTTAGTAGGCATCAAGATCGGTCAATGTTTATGACTAGGATAGAGATTACCTGTACCGCATGCGGTGGCCATCTCGGGCATGTGTTCAAGGGAGAAGGATTCGATACGCCAAGTACGCTCCTTTCTATCTTGCATAATTTGATCTGGGCCTCACAACCTCTACAGCCGACGAACGACACTGCGTGAATTCCGTCTCGCTGAACTTTAAGGAGGAATAAAGTTTTGGTTGTATGAATATCATTATAATTTAGATACAATACGTAGCATTGGCCGGTGATGCGTTGTCGATTATGACATTGAGCTTATTCAGTATCTCATTTGAGGGAGAGGACATTAACAATAGTTGAATGGACAGCCGGATCTCGACAACGTAGCTCAACAACGATTAATTAGGTGATGCACTTTGATAATAAGAATGCATAGATAACTAGTTTCTCACCTCGATAAGAACGTCCACGCAGTCCCAAATACGACCTGGAGATGATAAGCCAATCTCAGCACTGAGGCACTATTGCAAATGGACGAATGAGAGGGAGACCTAAGTATAGCGCCCAGCTAAGCAACAGCAGAACATGAATACACTATCGGGCGATACATGATAGGATTGAGAATCGAGAAACACAAGATACATAAACCTCGGACGATAATTGGTAACTTACAGGCGAGTGAGCTAGGACCGACTCCATTTGTATTGATGAAATTCTGCGGGAATCGAGAAAGGAGAAAGTGTTTCTCATCAAAGCGGGCAACATACTGGCTTATATTCAGTGGACAACAACTGCCTGGTATTGCTTCACGCGGTTGATAAAAACGGCCACCTCGTACCCGGTAAGTAGCAAACAATACGTCTGTTCCTGCGTTGTGGTCCCAAATGTCGCGCTGAAGAAGAGCATGTGATGTCCACACATTTGTGAATGTCAGCTGCCAGCTGGTCATTCTGATGGAAGAATCGATGACTTGCAGTGCATGAGACGCGTCTGGTCACGTGCCAACGAAATGAATGTCTTGCAACTTATGTAATCATGACTTGCGAACCCCCTAACACTTCAACAAGGAACTTACTAAGAACAAGGAGTGCCGGATCGCGAGATCAGCCAAAGGATCTAGGGCAAGAGTTCGTTCAGTTAAATAATCAAACACTATTCCTGGTAGAAGAATTATGAGAATGTCGCGTAGAAAGTCGTGACCGCGCAGGCTGTGGTATGAGATAGCCAAGATCGAAGCTCTATATGAAGAGCGCAGGGGGCATGGAGAAACAGATCACAGTGACTCCATGTTGGCGACCATGTTGTCCAGTTCTGCTTGGGACTGCTTGTACTTCTGTTGCATTTCCTGTGCAAGAGTGTCAGTTGGCATGTCTAACAGCGTAGAACGCATCGAGATACCTCGAACTTCTTCTCCCATTGATCGCGCTCTTGCTCGATCCGTTGAACTTGGCGTTCGAAGTGTTCTGCCTTGACGTCCACTTGCCGCAGCCTGAATAGGTGATTAGTCGTTGATAACAGATGATGGTAGTGGCTACAACGTACTTCTCCATCGTTTCTTTCACGTTCTTCTCAGCAGCATCAAGTTCCTCCTCCAGTAACGCAATCTTTCTCGTAAGGTTCTCATTCGTGCTTCTCAATGATTCTCCCTCGTCCTGTGAAGCCTTGGCTTCCGCAAGTTTCGCATCTACCTTGTCAAGCTCCGCCTCAAGAACAGAGATCTTGTGGGTCATCGAAGTAATCTCCTGGTCCTTTTCAAGGATAAGTTGATCATATTTCTTGTTCTTGCCTTCTGCTTCTTCAGCGCGAGTGACCGCATTGTCTGCCTCCAAGCGCAGCTGGTTCATTTTCTACAAGCGCATGTTCAGTAAGATCGGATGTACGCAAACGATCGCTGCCAACCTCTTTGATCTTCTCCATTGTGTTCGATGGATGTACAGATGGTGTAGACAATGGTAATGGTGAACGAGGAAGGAAACCAACTTGGACGGGCACCTTGCTGGGCACTGCCAATAGCCACAGTCAGCTTAAATGGGATGATATCGTGGGAAACCTGAAATCGGCCAGAAAGCAAGCACTTGCCTTTTCCGATCATGACAGGTCAAATCTGGTTAAGCTGAGACGAAGCTGGTTTGCTGGCGTCTCTGTTCCTTGAAGAAATACAATCAGTGTCCAACGTACTCGACGACGAGCAAGAACCGTGAATCTTACAGATGAGCGCACCGGTCGCGCAAGAGGGCAAGTGGCAGATGCTACTTTTGATCCCGGGCTTCACTGACTCACTCTTATATCAGAACTACCGATCCTCGAGGCCGTGATCAAGTAAGTCTGGTGCGCTCTTGCGCTCTTATTGCTATGCGTGCAACGAACCCTTACCCACCGCAGCATACGAAACCGGCTTACTGCCTTGAAGAGGGACCGTGCCGAGTTTATCAAGCCGTCAGATGTGAATGCCCTTTACCAGGCCGTCGTTAAACAAGGTAGCTATAATTCTTTCTTTCTTTCAAAGTACTATTTTATCTCATTTTGAATATTTCTCTCCGATAGTCACAAAACTCAACGATGTTCGTGACGACAACACAACTTACAACAATCGAGTGGATACAACACTGGCCGATGTGTTCAGCCTCCTTTCCTTGTGTTATCTTACATTGGGGCGAACGAAGGAATGCCCTGCTGTGTACTCACAGCTGGCCTCCATGAGGGTCAGTATTTCATTTCTCTACCATTTCATTAATACTGCGGATGATAAGCGCCCTGCGTTGTGGAGATCCAGCCGGCTATTACCCACCGCATTCCATAATGTCATGATGTCCTCAGACATCCGTCTGCTGCATGAAGATTCGTACTAATCTTTATTTGTCATGCACAGCAATTCCTCAGTCACATGGAAGAATCAGGAGTCTACAATGAATCGGACCTAGCCCCTTTCCAACGGAGACTAAGCGAGCTCCGACACATAGTACAACAAGATGCTGAGAGCAGCAAGCACCCCGAAGCTATGACGAAGCTCCTGGAGCGCCAGTTCAATGAATGTGGTACGTCTTCATTTCCGAATATCCTTTTTGAAGTCACTAAATGTGTGCTGCGGTTCTAAAGATGTTATCATGCGATCACTTCAAGATTCCCTGTCGGTGCTCTCAGTAGAGCTGGTTCCCATTCATGAACGCCTCGTCACGATTCGCAGACAACTCGTTGCGCTGGCTGCCAAAGAGGGCTCACACAAAGCCGAAATAAAGTCTCTGGCCGAGGAACTGCGTAAGATCGATTCGTGAGTGCGCCGTCAACTAAACCACATCTTCCTTCTTTAACACCTTCACAGCAAACGTGTCGACGGAAAATTTCTTGGCCCAGGAGGAACCATGCCAGCTTCTCAAGCGCTTTGCACCTCCCTCATCGAAGAATGTTTTGACATCCTGCAGCAAATTAAGGCGCAGGATGAGTCAAAGAACGTAGCGTCTTCTCTCAAGCCCATTCATGACCGCCTGAACGAGCTGCGCGCGGAACTGGAGAACCTCGTCCTCACACATAGATGGAGTCTCCGCGAGACAGATCTCTACAATTATTCGATGAGCCTGCAGGAGATCGACAAGATGCGTATTGATGGCAAGTTTGTCGATACAGAGGGTAATAGGCCACCAGGACAGTATGTGAGTGGTGCCTGTACTTGAGGCAAGTGCAACTATTCACAGATGTGCAGGTTCTGCTGTACTTGTTGAGACGGTGTTATGGTCTTATCTACCGTCTGTTATCGTCGAGCGAGCCAGTATCCGAGGAACTCATCCCCATCGTGCGTCTGTCTCCCATCTGTCCTTGATTCCGTTTCTCATACATCGCATATAGGCCAATAAACTCTCCACAGTGAAGAAGTGTCTCAACGAAGTATACAAATTTGGTGGTCCGTTTACGCCTCGGGACCTCTACCCCGTGAGTTTCCGGTTCTTCGATTCTTTTGGTATCAGGGAGCTCATTTTTCATAGTATCAACTGGCCCTGCACCAGATCGACTCTATGCGGAAAGACGGCAGATTCGTGGGCGTAGGTGGAAATATTCCCGAAGGACAGGGTATCGTCATGGCACACCTGAACGAGTGTCATGAACTACTAGAGATGGTGCGTACTTGTTGTACTTCCCAGAACAGTAATGCTGACGTAATCTAGCTCAAGGAGTCCATGGGCGAAAACGAAGACTATGACGACGAAGATGAGAGCGAAACAGGAGTTGCAGAATGAAATTAATTTTACCATGTTTCCAACTCTGCCGAATTCGATGTACCCCACTTACAGGCCTCGTATCTCATCGTGCTGCTGACTTATATACAATATCACAATCGCGCTGCGAAAATAATCATGGTATTCGCGATAGGACTTTAGTGCGTGTCCATTATAACAATAACCGGGAGAGATACACAAGGATATCTAATCTACGAGGAGGTAAACGACGAGACGTGGTCCTCGACGACCTTCTTGATTTTTGCTTCCATCTCGGGGGTAACATTGCCAGTCGCTATCTCTTCCAGAAGCACAGTTTGGGTGGCAGTCAGATGTGAACGGAATTCGGCTTCCCATGAAGTGATTTTGTCAACAGGGATGGAGTCAAGCTGCGTGATAGAGATCAGTGAGCAGTAGGTGAGGCTTAGAAGATAGGTTACGCACGAGACCGTTGACACCAGCGTAGATGATGGGCACCTGGATTTCGGTAGGCAGGGGCTGGTATTGGCCTTGCTCTATTAAAAGACATGAGTTATATTTGTAGATCATCGAACGCATTTGCTTACTGAGGAGCTCAGTCAAACGTGCACCACGGGAGAGGAGGAAACGTGTTGAAGCATCGAGATCTGAACCGAATTGGGCGAAGGCAGCGACTTCACGGTACTGGGCAAGGTACAACTTAAGAGAACCGGCGAACTTCTTCATGATCTTCCTATAGGCAGAGAAGATTGGGTTGAGGATGTCATACAAAAAACATAACGAGATACAAACGTTTGGGCAGCAGAACCAACACGAGACACGGAGAGACCGACATTAATGGCGGGACGCACACCACGGAAGAAGAGCTCAGCCTCCAAGAAAATTTGACCGTCAGTGATCGAAATGACCTATACGCGAAATGGGAATCAATAAATGTGTGACGCTGAGCTAATATCACCTACGTTGGTAGGAATATACGCGGAGACATCACCACCTTGAGTCTCAATGATAGGAAGCGCAGTGAGAGATCCACCACCGAACTTGTCGCTCATCTTGGCAGCACGCTCAAGGAGACGGGAGTGGAGGTAGAAGACGTCACCAGGGTAAGCCTCACGACCGGGAGGACGACGGAGGAGGAGAGACATCTGACGGTAAGCAACGGCCTGCTTCGACAAGTCATCGTAAATGATGAGGGCTAACGTAGTTCTCAGTACCGAGTTCGCCCGAAGAAGCGAATAACAGCATACCATGCTTGCCGTTGTCACGGAACCACTCGCCCATAGCACAACCAGAGAAGGGCGCAAGGTACTGCAGGGGAGCAGCCTCTGAGGCGGTAGCAGCAACAATGATAGAGTATTTCATTGCGTCGTTTTCCTCGAGGGTCTTGACAAGCTGAGCGACAGTCGAACGCTTCTGGCCGACAGCGACGTAGACGCAGTATAGCTTTTTGTCCTCATCCTTGCCATCATTCCATCGCTTCTGGTTGAGAATGGTGTCGATTGCGACGGCGGTCTTTCCAGTTTGACGGTCACCAATGATAAGCTCACGCTGACCACGACCAATGGGCACCATGGCGTCAATGGGCTTAAGACCAGTCATCATAGGCTGGTTGACGGAACGACGAGGCAAGATACCGGGGGCCTTGAGGGAGGCACGCCTCCGCTCGGCAGCCTCAATAGGACCCTTTCCGTCAATTGGGTTACCGAGAGCGTCAACGACACGACCAAGAAGACCTGGGCCAACGGGAACATCGACAATTTGACCAGTACGCTTGACAGTGTCGCCCTCCTTAATGAGACGATCGTTACCGAGATGGAGACACCGACGTTGTCGGCTTCCAAGTTGAGACACATGCCACGGACGCCAGACGAGAATTCCACCATCTCCTCGGCTGCGAACCAGGTCATTTGCATGGAATGAATGGTCGAGATGTACGACTTACCCTGGACATTTTTGAGACCCCAGACACGTCCATACCGTCACCGACGCCTGCGAATGCTATGAGACTAATTGACTGACAATGACCACCGCGACTACGCACTCAAGACACGGCCAGTCTCCTCGACGTTTCCACTAATGGCGGTACCAGCGATACGGGACTCCAGTATTGAAGAGACCTCGGACGCGGCTGTTTATGGCACGCAATGTAATAAATGACACCGGAAGTTCCAATACACGTCAAACACAGCAGGACACGCTATAAAGGAGTACGCACCAGGCTTTGCGGTGGCATATGACCGGGCAGCAAGTGCAGCAAACATTCTGAACATAAAAAAGTTGTATGAGCATGGAATTGAGTAGGAAAAACGGCAAAAGCAGGACCTTGGGAGCAGCGGCAAAGGCAGCTCTGCGCGCCGAGTTCTGGAGAGCGATTCTGTGCATTGTCGCGACAGGAAAGAATTGGATGAGAAGGAACGAGCAGAGTCGGTGTTAAAGGAATTTCTCGGAACAGACTTAATTTAAATCTCCGACTAAATTAGCTCTCCGTGTCACGGTGTCACGCGGTCACGTAGTCTTTACTTGAAAACAGCTGCTAGTCTTCATTTCGCCATGGCTAGTTGGCAAATTCGCAATTGGCTATCAAATAATCTGAGACGCGGTCTGTCATTTTTTACATATTTGCAGTGCTTTCTGACATGATTTTTAGTGGCGTCATGTTCGGTGTCGACGCAGGCGGCGCTTCCGAAAAACACTTGTGCCGCGTTTTCTCTTATCCGCTCCCAGCCTTCGCAATACATTGTCGCGTCTCTCGCAGGACGTAAATATCTCCTCGCACCCAGGGACTTACTCACAGTCCCGCATCTTAAAGACGTACATGTTGGCGATGTGTTGGCGTTGCAGGACATACATGAAGTTGGTTCACGGGATTCACCCCTTCGCGGTGATCCCATAATATCCCCAAGTCGCGTCAAGGTTGAAGCTACCGTAGTCGAGCATACCAAGGGCAAAATGGAGGTGGTGTTCAAGAAGAAGCGTAAAGGGTTACCAGAAGACGATCAAGAACAAGCATCCATACACTCGTCTGCGTATAGGCTCCATTGAGTTCCCCGAGCCTTCGAATCCATAGCATTAGTCTGAGCACTACTAATAATGTTTTGTTTTCTAATCTGAATGATCACACGAGAAAACTGAAGTCAGTGAATATTAAAAATGCAGTGTATAAGTATCATATCTCCCCTTCTTCAGGCGTTTCCGCCCTCCGGGATCGTTCTCCGCGTTCTTCCCTAGAATCTATATCAGGATCATAACGAGCACGTTTTTCAGCGCGTTCACTATGTGCCCTATCAGAGCCCCGTTTCCGTTCTCTGCTCTGTTCAGGTTTATCCCCTACATGATCAGCCTCTTCCTCATCACCGTATGGAGGCGCATCAGTCCGCCCATAACCACGCTCCCTCGAACCTTTCCTACGTTTGCGTTCATCCTTACCATCCCGCTCGTCTCGCGAATGCCGTTTATGCTCGCGATCTCTGTCTCTTTCCCTGTCCTTCTCCCTTTCACGTTCACGGTCCTTTTCCCTCTCCCTCTCACGTTCACGGTCCCTCTCTCTGTCACGCTCACGGTCCTTTTCCCTTTCCCGCTCGCCATGCCCATCCTTGTCACGCCCATGGTACCCATCATGGTCCTCGCGATGGTGATGTCTCCTGTCCCGCTCACGGTCCCGCTCACGATCTCGCTCGCGGTCTCTCTCTCTGTCACGGTCATCGCGGCGGTCACGGTCACGATCCCGCTCACGTTCGCGCTCGGGGTCCTTGCGACGTCTACTCGTGGTTGAAGCACCATCTTCCGACAGAGCCTCACGTAGTCGTTCCTTTTGCCTCTTCACAAACTTGAAAAAGGCTAAACGTCGACCCTCCTCATCG
>NW_024538630.1:0-99165 GCF_016647635.1 Suillus subaureus
TTGTTGTATCTGTTTTGAGCGCGAGGGCAAGGTTGTTAAGCGTGATATCACGATCTGGATGCCCAGGTGGCGCAATGTCAGTGCCTCGCGAAGAGGCTGATAGCTCGGGTGATGTCATCAATGTCGCCGCGTTTGTTGAAACGGCTGATGAGGGCGCCCTAGGTTGTCCAATGAGGTATCACGATATTGGTGCCCAACAGGGCACAGGCGCAGCCTTCTTCATACAAAGAGATGGCCTCATCGAGGTCATTAGGTTTGCCTTGGTGATCGAAGCGGTATGTGAGCGAGAAGGCCAAGTTGTGCAGGTAGTAAGCACGGTCAGTATGTCCCTCGGGGCATAGAGACGCGGCCTCACGACCAAGTTGTATGCTCATCAAGATCATCAATACTGCCGTGTTGTCGAAAGTGTGATCTGAGAACCCACGCAAGCTTGTAAAGTGCTCTGGGACGGTGTTGATGGCCCAGAGGACAGAGCTCGACGACCACTCGTCGAAGGTGGATGCCTTCATCAGATGTGTCTATCGGAAGATTGTTGCATCTGTTGATCACATAATCGACACCATTTGCCCCTGCGATGCTACGAAGGTGGTGCCCTCTGGACAGAGAGGCAGTAGCTCATGATAGAGTTTGGCGGATTCGCAAATCGCGGCAGCAGTACTTTTCTTGTTGTGGCGCCAAGTCAGCGCTTCGGTGAGATTATATAGAGATAATGGATGATCCGGATGGCACTGCGGACGCAATGCAAGGACCTCGCGGAACAGCGAAGTGGGGGTATCAATATCTTCAAATCGTGCGAATATACCCCTGAAGGCGCGCATACGCAAGGTTGGTGAGGGCTGCTGCGTGGTCGGGATGGCTGACGGGACACTGGTCTAGAACCAACTGAAAATGCTGCACCGCATCGTTCAGGTGAGAGACCGTCTTGCTCGTGATGTATGCGGCAAATTGTGCGTGGCCCGCATCTGTGTCTCGAGCGATCTCGCAGTTTACGAGGGACTACGATTGGCATTCCGTCAGCAAAGCCAACAGTAGAGACCAGCGTCACTTACATCAGACAGCGCGCCCTCCTGACCGTCGCAAGTATGTACAATGGCGGCCTTCGGCGTGAGGGAGGGATGGACACCACAAACGGGTGGGAAGGACAAAACTACGAGATGTTAGTATATGTGCATGGATGAGGAACACATCACTCACCAAAAGGTTCATATCCATGACTGAGTAGCTTATTCCACGACGTTTGAAGTTTCCCAATGACCTCTCCACTGCCTAGCATTCGACCGGCCTCGTAGGATGCCCAGATCTCTATTGATAATGCAGGTGAGGTATGGGATGATCTATAAACCGAAGATCAGCTCTCGCATCGTATCGGAAAGTCTTGGACTTTACAGAGTCACAGTGTCGCCCCACACTGCAGATTGGTCAGATGATAAGACACTGATGGCCGATTTCCAGCGTCTCTGGGAATTGACATTGATGGATATGTAAATGCCTGCGGGAATGCGCTCGGAGGGGACTTGAAGAATTTTTCCGCTGATGACTGTAGATAGATCGTGAGGATCATGAAACAAATACGAAGGCAGTATGGAGTGACCTACTTTCAAGTCTAATATATCGGCTTCCAAAGTCACTACGCGTGATGGTGGGACGAGACAGACGACAAACGACACGCAGCATCGGAAATTGAGAGGGGTTCAGGATGAGTAGTAGGAAAAGACGGAGGCGGGTGGAATGACTGGGACTGTAGATGAAGTTCGGCTGAGGGAGAGGAGAAGAGGTTGAGGGTTCAGGCTATACTACACGTGTATTTCCATGTTGTTGATCGCAGTTCGGCACGATATGGGCTGGTATGATTCCACTTAGCGCTGAAAATGGAGATCACTCAGTTGGATTAGCGGAAGAATCTGTGCTAGAGAAGTATAGACAAAGTCGTGATCAGTCTTCAGCGAAAGTGGCCTGCAGAAGTTGAAGGGGATATGTCAGTCTCAGAGTGCCTTGTGATGGTTGCTGGTCCTGGACTTGTGTCATGGTGTCGTACCACTCATTTAGCACACTTTGAAAGCAAAATGTAGAATCGAGTGTATTTTGTAAGCTAATGGACAAAAAAAATATACAAACTGCTGAAAACGGAGCGCACAGAAGAGTCGAACGATTCCGTACGACTCATTCAATTGAGCTGACATGGTGGAGGAGGATTGAGCGCGAGAATGTTGTAGAAACACCAAGGGAGAACATGAAAGTCGGATTCATGGATGTGAAGACGAAAAGAGTGACACTGAACAAGGACCAAGTCTTGAGAATACCTGGTCAGCCCAATGTCCACTCGTGTCTGCCCGTTGAACAAGCCTTTGAATGCTCCCCTCCAAGTTGTTCCCACGACTGCCAGCGCGAAAACCAAACAAGTCCAAATCCTTGACTCGAGTCAAACGCCTCCACCGCCAGATATCGATGCATACCAAACCCACCTCCATTAGCACCAACAGGGACACCGGCTAATTTCTTGGATGGCGTGGTCGGGAAAAAGGTCATGTCCGTCTTACATCGGGCATCGATTATCGAGGTATCCTTTCCTTTGCCTTCTATGAATCTAGAGCCGAGTTTACGTGTGTAGGCATTCTCTCGTCTAGATGGATATATGAACATTGCGCTGGAGCAGACGGAGAAGCATATTGATGGTGCAGTCATAAGTAAATACGAGGACGTGTTCATTTGCTGGAATAATGGTAAGCCGTCCGTGAATGTATGGCTGGATATGTTCTGATGCGTCCTCCTGTGCTACTGTTGTACATATCTACTGCAGATCCACTATAATCACAACGTTGAACTGTACGAGCATCGTCAAAGTCTACGGGAGTAATGTGTGACTGCATTCTCCTGCTCTCGGCCTTTGATTTTTGTACATCCTTCGATGAAGGATCTATCGGCGGACCTGCGCAGTGCCCATCTCATCATCGTTATTCTGGATAGGTGAGGTTTGTATTGAGATCCTACATTTATGGCTCCCCTGCTGTCAAGACATTTAAATTTTAAATTCTTTTTCTCGCCACATACAACCTTCATCTCAGGACAGTAGCACCAATCTATGCGGATGGTACCTTGCTCCTCGAATTCTCTTTTCCGAGACTATGGGAAATACGGAATTATCTGCAGTCACTTTGAGTTCGGGTGAGGGTTAGTTTATACACTGGGGTAAGGTATATTTGAGACGTGCACCCGTGGCTAGACAACACTACATACAAGGCGAGTAGTTGTGTAGAGCGTGCACCCATCCCTTCTGCATGGTCTCAAACCCTCGATGCCGCCTCCATGGTACGTCCTTTACAAACACTCCAAAAATGCTCCCATCCGTGACAACCTCTCTTGCTCTAGCCAGCACCATCGTGTCCAGCACCGATATCACAAACCCCTCTAACGGGACCCAGTCATACAGATTGATCAATTCGTCGAGGGAAGTCAGGCGGGATCTGAAGTCGGAAAGGAAGAATATACACGGGAAGGTTTGGAGGTAAATCGAAAGCGGTGGGTCGGCTGCAGGATTTGCGGAGTGGGTAGCGATGTAAAGAGGAGCATTTAGTCTTTGCAACGGTGGAGAGGTAAGCAGAGGTGCATGTCATCGGATCCTGGGTTCGAACGTACGTGGAAGAGAAGGCAAAGATGGATGAGGCACCCCGAGACTCGGTACATCCAGTTGAATAAGCAGCGGATCGGGGTTCTCGTCGAAAGGACTGAGCTGCTGTTCAGTACCAGAGTCTCTTCAAGATATAGTTCACAAACAAGGTGCACGAGTTTCCACTAGATTGTTCTTGCATTGTCAGACCTTTGTTGTTTGAACTGACCGTCCCCGACGCGAAGATGCGCACTGATGTAGACAGCACCTAACGTTCCATGTATCATATCTGCCACGACTCACGAGACAGGCGTGGATTCATAAATGCCATTCCGCCCCTTACATCTCTGCGCACGCTCTTACTCACACCCTGTTTCAGCCTAAGCCTCCACGATCCAAACAACGTTCTAATCTGCATCAATCTCTCGAGTGCCTGAACAAGTGCCAGGATGTGAATGGAATAGAGATACTTGTCCCGCATAGGCAATACATCATCAAACTTGTCCAAGAACCAAACATCGTAAAGGCCCGAGTCTTGCGGCGTCAGTGTCTGCTTCAAATATTTTTATGAGATTTTCTCATATATTGTGCAACTGGGCTTCCGCATGTTCTCCCCTGGTGTTTCTACAGTACTGCTTATCGACAGCGTTGGGTATAAGCAGCCCCTGTTCAGTGGGTTGGTGGATGAGCTTTGCTTCTGTCTAGATATTTGTTGCGATGCGGCGCTTACTGAGGTGTGGTGCAGGAGTTAAAGAACATGGGCGCTTGAAGGTCCGGGTCGAGTCCGCAACAGTCGTGAACATTAATATTCGAATACACCGTGAAGTCGTCGAGCAACGAGAGTAGACAAAAACGAAAGCCAAAACAAGATAGCATGTAAGTACGTGATAGACGAATGTAACAGGCTAAGTCAGTAGCAACAACTTGAAGTACATTGGGGACGAAAAAGAACGCGATACAAAGAACACGTGAAACCGTATCAGATGAAGCAATATAGCAGGAACTATACACCGATATGAACGAAAACCATCCTCTGCTCAAGCGGGACTTTCGTCTTCACAGCGTGCGTAGCACGGTTGAGTGCCCAGGCCGCCTTCGTACAGTCCATGACGCCACCCTCCTCTAAACCATCGAACAAATTCTCGTAGAATGCTTTGACGACGTGCTTTGCGACAGAATCATCGACCTCCCACAGCGTGCCAATGACGCTCTTGAACCCTGAAAATTGGAGACCAGCTGCGAGGTGAATCACTTCGTCGGGCGTCTCCTTATCGCCAACAGCAGTGTGACAAGCGGATAAGAACGCGAACTCGGCGTGTGGAATATGTTTCTCCATGATATCGAGCAGCGTCAGATGTTCGTCTCTCATGACGAAGTGGGAATTGTAAGGCTGCGTAGGGTCCTGCTTGCCATGGCAAGCGAGGTGCACCCAGGTGTTCTCTTCCAAAGCTTTGAGTGCACCTGCTCGTGTGGCTGCGTCACCGGAAATAGTGGTACGGTTGGCCGTTGCAGGGACGAGCTTATGGACAAGCTCGAGCTCGCTGTCGACAGCCAAGAGCGCCTTGCCTTTCCCCGTGCCCGGTTGACCCTGTCCAATTGTCACGAAGGATGGAGTGATGCGCTTCTTCATCATCTGTCTAGATCTAACCAGGGCCGAAAGTGTCGGTGTGTAAGAGCAGATATAGAGATCCTCCAGGCATGGCTCTTTAGAGCGATCTGCCCTTGTTTGAAAGGGGTGAGCTGCATGGAGAGGAATAGACGTGAAAGCTGCAGTTGGACACAGCCAGATTCGGGAGCCATGCTTTAGCTCAAGGACATGTTCGAGTACGTTTACGATGGGTAGCATGATCTCTTCCCATACTGTCCTCAAGAGGACTATCAGATCGTTCCGAGGCAACTTTGGACCCATGATGGATGCGTGTCGTATGGCCCTGGCGAAGCGATCCTTGAGATTGTTCAGATCAGTGAGAGTGACAGACGGCAAGGGTAGATGATGGGGCTCCCCCAATGTCGGAACGATGATGGCGCTGCACGAATATTGACTGGCAATGAAGATGATGACAGGGCCCTGGCGTGCTGCCGCTTGCAAGTCTTCGTATGAAGGCGGGAGCAGGAAGCGCGAGAATGCTTTAAGATCACGGATTTCAGTCACTGCAGCGTCCCATTGCCTTGTGAGTATTCTATATTCTGTTGCAGCCCGATCAGCCGCAGCTGGGTTAGCGTTGCCTGCAGAACCCTGAGCATGAGATAGGCGCATGTTGAGCCCCAAGAGCTTTTCAGCTAGTTGCGGACTCGCAGACGTCAGGTCTTCCAGTGGAGTCCTGAGTCGAGAGGCCAGCGACCACTGCTGGCCACGGCCCTGCTCCACAAGTTCAACTGCCTGTCGTAGATTGTGACGACGTATGGCACATGAGGCCGCATCTACAGGGAGTGATTGTGCACCACGAAAAGCGGTTGCAGCCTCGCGCCGTGAGATGATCGACGATCGCGTCATCACGTGGCTGTCGAAAAGCTCGAAGCACATCTGGTATGCTTCGAGGGAAGAGTCGTGTTGATGATTCTCGGCTTCAGTAACCCAGTGCAAGGCAGTTTGAATGCGATTTGGAAAGCCTTGAGTAGGGTGCACCGAAGCGAGTCTAAAGTTCTCTATAGCGCGCGACAAATCAGCAGGGTTGCGTAGAACCCGGTAACGAACTAAATAGGCTGCCTTCAGCCATCTGTAGCTGAACCATCTGCCTGGGTGCAGTGAAGACAGAGCCACCAGTGACTCTCGGCAGAGATTAATCGCCTCCTCGATATCTTCATTCTCCCGAGTTTGCGTGAAACGAGAGCAGAGCGACGCGCTCAAATTGACAAGACTTGAATTGCGCTCGGGATGGTCACGCCGCTTTAACCGAAGGGATTCGCGATACAGATCAATGGCCTCGTTAAGATCCTCAATGACATCCAATTTCCTGTATCTGGTGTCGAGCGCGAGGGCAAGGTTGTTAAGCGTGATATCACGACGTGGATGCCCAGGTGGGCACAATGTCAGTGCCTCGCGAAAGAGGCTGATAGCTCGGGTGATGTCTTCAATGTCGCCGCGTTTGTTGAAACGGCTGATGAGGGCGAGCCCTAGGTTGTCCAATGGGGTATCACGATATTGGTGCCCAACAGGGTGCAGGCGCAGCCCTTCTTCATACAAAGAGATGGCCTCATCGAGGTCATTAGGTTTGCCTTGGTCATTGAAGCGGTATGTGAGCGAGAGGGCCAAGTTGTTCAGGTAGCAAGCACGGTCAGCATGTCCCTCGGGGCATAGAGACACGGCCTCACGACGAAGTTGTATGCTCGTATCAAGATCATCAATACTGCCGTGTTGTTGAAAACGCAATGCGAGAATTCGCGCAAGGTTGTCAAGTGCTCTGGGACGGTGCTGATGGCCCAGAGGACAGAGCTCGACGACCACTCGTCGAAGGTGGATGCCTTCATCAGATGTGTCTATCGGAAGTTTGTTGCATTCGTCAGTGAGGATTGCGAAATGGATGCAAATGTGATATGGAGCAACCCACCTTCAAGTCTGATATATTGGCTTGCAAAGCCTCTACGCATGATGGTGAGACGAAACAGACGACGAACGACACGCAGCATCGGAAATTGAGAGGGGTTCAGGATGAGTGGTAGGAAAAGACGGAGGCGGGTGGAATGACTGGGACTGTAGATGAAGTTCGGCTGAGGGAGAGGAGAAGAGGTTGAGGGTTCAGGCTATACTACACGTGTATTTCCATGTTGTTGATCGCAGTTCGGCACGATAGGCGCTGGTATGATTCCACTTAGCGCTGAAAATGGAGATCACTCAGTTGGATTAGCGGAAGAATCTGTGCTAGAGAAGTGTAGACAAAGTCATGATCAGTCTTCAGCGAAAGTGGCCTCAGAAGTTGAAGGGGATATGTCAGTCTCAGAGTGCCTTGTGATGGTTGCTGGTCCTGGACTTGTGTCATGGTGTCGTACCACTCATTTAGCACACTTTGAAAGCAAAATGTAGAATCGAGTGTATTTTGTAAGCTAATGGACAAAAAAAATATACAAACTGCTGAAAACGGAGCGCACAGAAAAGTCGAACGATTCGACTCATTCAATTGAGCTGACATGGTGGAGGAGGATTGAGCGTGACAATGTTGTAGACACACCAAGGCAAAACGGGTGACACTGAACAAGGACCAAGTCTTGAGAATACCTGGTCAGCCCAATCACTGCGTTTTGAAGGTATCTGATGCCATGTGGCGAGCGGTAGCTACTTATAGTAACCACAGTTCCGCACACCACGTGGGGACTCTGAGTCATCCTTGAGGCGTTGACCTGTGCACAGACCACCTTCATCCCAGCAACGTCTACGACGGTCTACGGCACTGACGACACACGTACACACACGTACACGACACACGGTCACCTTGGGGAGCCTCTGGGGAGAAGCAGCCATCATGAGTTCACGCATTCCGTGGCAACCTGATCTCGGCGTCTAGGTGGTACCTAGATGCGCAATACACGTCAGTGCTGGAGCTTCCTCGTCCCCCCTCAGTAGTCTTAGCTGCAGCATCCCCTCACTGGTTTTGGAAAATTATCCTGCTGCTCATTGCATGGCTAAATCTTCACTATCATCTGCCGCATCTTGCATGTACTCTTATTCTCAAGATCACGAGACATATCCTTGTTGGCCTTACTGTACTCACACCTGATGAGAAGGTGGCTGGGTCGCTCAATACCATATTCAACCACCTTGACATCAAGGATAACTTTGATATTCACCCAGTTTGCCTGGTTTGCCACCATGTTTATCCTCACGATTCTCAAGGTGATGCAAAATGTTTGAATTGCTCTGAACCTTTATTTGAGCCCATCACATCAAGAACCAAACCATGGCCACGTCTACAGTGTCCACAGAGTCCACTCTTGAATGTGATCCTTTGTCTTTTCTCTTGTGCAGGAATTGAGGAGGAACTTGATGCTTGGTGCTGCCATGTTCCAGAACCTGGGAAGCGTGCTTCAATTCAAGATGGTGAGATATGGAAAACCATCAAGGGAAATGATGGCGAGCTCTTCTTCGACAATAGTCCAGAATGTCCTGACAAAGATGAGCTTCACATTGGTATCATGCTAGGATTTGATGGGTATTGTTCCTCTTTAGTGACACTATACTCTCTGCTAATTGATAATCTTAGATTTGGTTATCAGCGCAGTCGTAATGCAGGAATGCACAGCTCGGGCATCCTGTCAAATTGTATTGTGAACTTGCCAACACATTTGTGGTATGTACTTGCTACAGTTAATGTTCACTTCCTGACTTTGAACACTCGTCTAGATACTGACCATGAAATCTGATGGTCTTTGGTATCACACCAGGGCCAAAAGAGTTTGATAGTGATGAGTTGCAATTTTTCATGAAAAACTATGTCAACAACTTAATCTCACTCTATGAAAATGGAATCATGGTCAAGACGCCAAATTATCCCAATGGTATGTCATCAAGTACTTCTCTAAGTTGCTTCAAATAACACCATGTGTCTGCAGGCCGCTGAGTTCATATGATCCTGGTTGCTGTCTGTTGTGACCACCCTGCGCTCTGTAAAGTCTGCGGGTTTGGAGGTCATTGCAAGGAAGAGGGATTTTGCACTCGGTGCCACATTAAACGCAGCGAGTTGAAGACAAGGGATGCAATGGATTATGATAGTATGTCGCCTTTTACTTGTGTGAATACAACTGAATCTATTCAATCAGAATTTCCTCCTCGATATGGGGAGGAGCATACAAAACAAGCCCAGGAGTATCTGGACCTGAATGAGAAGGAACATGAGGCCTTCTTTAAGCTGCATAGTGCACGCTACTTTGAGCTTTCATGCTTGAAGTATTTTGACCCAGTTCACATGTCAGTCATTGACCCAATGCACAGTTTCCTTCTCGGTGAGTCGACCTGCTCCCTATGCTGTCATTACTCATATCCACTGTTAGGTATCATACGTTGTCACTGGTATGATTTGTGGATTCAAACCAACACCATACAAAAGTGGACCAACAAAAACAAATGTGAACTGGATCAGATTCATGATCATCTAATGATGGTATGTGATCAATTCGTTCAAGCTTTTTTCTCATCTGCCCATTTGACCAGTTTGAAATGCCAAACTGGGTTGGATGTTTACCTGAATAAGTGGGCTATCCTGCTGGAGGTTCATTGATGTCAGATGAGTGGAAGGGACTTGCATTAGTCTTCTGTCCTATTGTGGTATGTTAAGCTTATCGTGGCACAATGGGGGCTAGGCTAATTCTAGTTCTGCTACCTGGAAGATACTGTTTCTATGGCAGGAGTGGTACCCAAAGGTCAATGCTACATACAAGAAAGCATTAACGTCCTGGGAGAACAGAGAGAAACAATGACTCATTCATCTCACCGCTGGAAAAGCGAAAAAGGGTGATGATAAACCATCAACAAAGCCCATTCCTCAGATGCATCTGTCAGCTCCTGACAATTTTTTGAAACTTGCTGCAGCCCTCAAAATCATCCTCAGACGTTCCTTCAGAGATGCCGATATTCCATGCACCAAGGAATTGCTCCACAACTACCTTATGGAATATCTCGAGGTGTGCTGAGGTACTCTCTAAGCATGTCCAGTATGATCACACATGGGCTGCTAGCTTTACCCTGATGATGTAAAGCCCACGCATCATTGGGTAACCCATATTTTCAATCAACTACAAGACTACAGACCTGTGTACAACTTTTGGACGTTTCTCTTCGAGCACTTGAACAAAGTCCTCAAGAGTTACTCAATGAATAATCACAGCAATGGCGAGATTGAAGTTACGTTTATGCATGCATTTCAGAAGGATGTTGCATTGCATGATATGGTATGTCATATTTACACATCAAATTTAATCCTTATTCTTCCCTTAGCTCGCAAATCTAAATGCTGCATCTGACATGCAAGAATCATCGACTGAGGATGAGCTGCTGTCAGAAGCTGTCAGAATTATCTTGGCCACTGATGGTGACACATGCAGGACAGTAGCCTCTCTCACTCATGAAATAGATCAAGCCACAGAAGATTGTATGTCATTCCAATGCATATTGTCCTAGATGCTGACCTGATGGGGATCTACTAGTTGATGCATGTTTCTCACTTGGTGCCTCTGCTTTCACAACTCTCTCTCAGCAGCAGCAAGACCACCTGATGAAGTTCTATGAATCCTCATACCCTAATGCAAAAGTTGTCTCACATGCAGCATCAACCAACACAATTGGCCCAAATTTCCTCAATAGCCGTGCTCGAACTTTCATGCACATTGTTGTTGATGGACGTCACATCCTTCCATCTTCCTCACTGAATAATGCATCAAGTTCTCTCATACAAGCTGATATCGGAGGCAGATGTTATGTTGGGCAAGTCATGTCTATAATATCTCATGCGCAGTGTCACATATCACGAGAGATAACCCTTCTCGAGATCAGGTGGCTCAAAGAGAAGCTAAATGTCAACATGAGGGACTGGGTTAAATAGTGAAGTAAACTCATTCATATGTTGGACATTTTTAATTGTCTTGCAGTCCAGAGCTCGAAGTTCAGTTGTGGGAGCATGAAGTCTTCCTTGATCCAACAGTCGATGGTCCTCAACGTTTTATTTTGCCATCCCACCTGATCTCCCAAGTCTGTCAAGCGTCAATCACAAAGAAAAATGATGAAATGGTACAGAAGATGTGGGTAACAATTGGGCTTAGTCGAGTGAGTACTTAGTGTCATTCATCGCACGAGTTCAACACAAATGAATGCAAATATAGGAAGTTTCAATTTTCTAGCATGACACAATGCAGCAGCACAATGCACAGAACAGCAAGAAAGAAGGCAGTGTATCCTACATGTCACCATCATCCATATCATCACCGTGATTTGCTTCTCCACCACTGTATTTGGGAGTTATGCCAGGGCCATGGTTATCTTGTTCTTGAGTGTCCGGCTGATTGTCTATGGGTCCAAAGCCTCTTGGATTGCATGTCTTGATATCGAGGGAAGTGCCAGGATTCTCTTGGTTGAACTTGGCCAGCCAGTCATTGCTGAGCATGAATGGGTACACTGGAATTTCAGGTGCATGGTCTTTAACAGTGCCGATGTTGACATGTTTAGTATGGACTTGTTTGTTCTTCACTTCCTGATGCAGCCTTTGCCTGATCTTGTCAATCTGCTCCACAATGTCATTGAACTAACACCATAAAGTCAGTAACATCAACAACAGCAAGGGTAAGTTTGTCTCTTTGGTCCTACATCCTTGGATCTCCACTCCTGACGAACCACTTCCCACACAACAGCATCTTCTTCGTCACTCCCAATGAAGCCAGCTTTCTGCAACAGGATCTTATGGTGAGCCTTCTTCTCCTCCTCATTATCTGTTTCGAGCTCTGATAACTCTTCAGACATGTACTCAGTCTCCAAGAGAAGTGTCAGATCTGTGCCATATTCTTTGGTGTATGCTTCGATGACTGATGGGTCCACTCGATCCTTGCAAAGCTGTATGTGGTGTGATATAATAGGTTCGCATTCATTTTGGATATACACACCTGCTTATGGTGCTTCTTCCTCTTGTTCACCACCTTCTGTTTCTGACACTTTGCTCATTTAGAAGAGTCCATGACTTTGGCATACTTATGCTTCAAGTTCTGAAACTTGTCTTTGGCAAATGCAACAATGTCTTTCTTTGTGAAGCTGATGTCCTTGTGTCTGAGGGTGCAAGTCTCTGCATCACAATCCTTTCCAAATTCTATATAGTATTTGATGATCATTGAACACTCACATTTTGTTCATTCCAGACAATATTGGCTGCACAATCAATAATCTTTTTGTTGCACATTGCTTGGACTCCTTTGTCACCACCAAATGCAAATTGCAACTTCTCACCCTCTTGCAGATCTTCTCCACCATTGCCCCCATCACTATCATCAGTCTCAATTGTGTCCATGGAAGTCCCTGTGACATCGAAAATTGCAGTATCAAGACATTCCTGCACCACATTTGAAGGTAAGTACGCATATATGTGCCTGCATTTTTGATGAACTCACCTGTAGTTCTTCATGTGTAGTCTTCTCAGCTGCTGAGAGTTCTTGAAGAGGGCGGTTGAGAAGGTACGTCCATATCTTGCCCTTCATCAGCTTCTTCTTCTTCTTCTTCTGATGCATACCTTTATCTGTAGGCTCATCCTCATCATCTGCCTCATCACCATCATCTTTGTGACCACATTTCAGGTGATTAACCTCGTGTTGGAGGTTCTCACATATACTCCACAGTGCCTGTACATCCAACACAGTTTCTAAGTCTGGCTGGATAGCATGTTGGTCACTGGGGGGCAGTGATTGGGGTACATGATTTTGACGGGGCAGATTCTGTTGAGGCTGACCCTGAACAGCCTGCGCTGCAAGAGTGAGTAAAACATCTGGCGCCAAGTTTGCCAGCAAGTTGTGCAATGCAACAGGTGCTGGTGGGGGATCATTTGGACCACCAGACAGGGGTGGATATGGTGGAGGAGGAGGCCCTGCTGGAGGACCTTGCTGTTTCCTGCTGCCATTGATGCGCATTTTTGCTGGGTATATGCGCTGATTCCGCCGGGTATATGTGCTCAATTTGGGGCTCAGGGATCAGGTTGGGGAGAAAAGGTGAACAGATGTGTAGCATACCTGTACTCGACCCATATCAGGATATGTACACACAACGTGGCTACCTGTCCTAATTCATACATATTAAACCACCTCAAATGGCAGTGTGCACACCTTAGTTGACCTCAAGTATACCTATGGTAGCCGTAGTATACACCAGTTTATCTCGCCGTACTGTTTATACCTCGGATACTTATAGGATCCATATCTCTCCTTCGCCGGTATACCTTATGTGATTGTACATGTGTGTACCTATGGTAGACTTTGTACCCACGGGTGTCTCACCCACGTTTCACATAGATCCATAACGCGGTGAATGTCAACTCGTGTCTGCCCGTTGAACAAGCCTTTGGTTAAATGAATGCTTCTCTCCAAGTTGTTCCCACAACTGCCCGCGCCAAAACCAAACAAGTCCAAATCCTTGACTCGAGTCAAACGCCTCCACCGCCAGATATCAATGCATACCAAACCCACCTCCATTAGCACCAACAGGGACACCGGCTAATTTCTTGGATGGCGTAGTCGGGAAAAAGATCATGTCCGTCTTACATCGGGCATCGATTATCAAGGTATCCTTTCCTTTGCCTTCTATGAATCTAGAGCCGAGTTTACGTGTGTAGGCATTCTCTCGTGTCTAGATGGATATATGAACATTGCGCTGGAGCAGACGGAGAAGCATATTGATGGTGCAGTCATAAGTAAATACGAGGACGTGTTCATTTGCTGGAATAATGGTAAGCCGTCCGTGAATGTATGGCTGGATATGTTCTGATGCGTCCTCCTGTGCTACTGTTGTACATATCTACTGCAGATCCACTATAATCACAACGTTGTACTGTACGAGCATCGTCAAAGTCTACGGGAGTGGTGTGTGACTGCATTCCCCTGCTCTCGGCCTTTGATTTTTGTACATTATTCGATGAAGGATCTATTGGCGGACCTGCGCAGTGCCCATCTCATCATCGTTATTCTGGATAGGTGAGGTTTGTATTGAGATCCTACATTTATGGCTCCCCTGCTGTCAAGACATTTAAATTTTAAATTCTTTTTCTCGCCACATACAACCTTCATCTCAGAACAGTAGCGCCAATCTACGCAGAGGGTACCTTGCTCCTCGAGATATCTTTTCCGAGACTATGGGAAATATGGAATTATCTGCAGTCACTTTGAGTTCGGGTGAGGGATAGTTTGTACACTGAGGTAAGGTATATTTGAGACGTGCACCCGTGGCTAGACAACGCTACGTACAAGGCGAGTAGTTGTATGCGACATGTACCCATCCCTTCTGCACGATCTCAAACCCCCAATACTGCCTCCACAGTACGTCCTTTACAAACGCTTCAAGAGTGCTCCCATCCGTGACAATGATCTCTCTTGCTCTAGCCAGCACCATCGCGTCCAGCAATGGTATCAAAAACCCCTTTAACGGGACCTAGTCATATGGATTGATCAATTCGTCGAGGCGGGATGTAAAGCCAGAAAGGGAGAATATACACGAGAAGGTTTGGAGGTAAATCGAAAGCGGTGGGTCGGCTGCAGGATTTGCGGAGTGGGTAGCGATGTAAAGAGGGGCATTTGATCTTTGCAACGGTGGGGAGGTAAGCAGAGGTGCATGTCATCGGATCTTAGGCTTCAACGTACGTGGAAGAGAAGGCAAAGATGGATGAGGCGCCCCGAGACTCGGTA
Source organism: Suillus subaureus (assembly GCF_016647635.1). NCBI lineage: Eukaryota > Fungi > Basidiomycota > Agaricomycetes > Boletales > Suillaceae > Suillus > Suillus subaureus. The sequence goes on from NW_024538630.1 coordinate 14,960, forward strand.
TATCCAGTTGAATAAGCAGCGGATCGGGGTTCTCGTCGAAAGGACTGAGCTGCTGTTCAGTACCAGAGTCTCTTCAAGATATAGTTCACAAACAAGGTGCACGAGTTTCCACTAGATTGTTCTTGCATTGTCAGACCTTTGTTGTTTGAACTGACCGTCCCCGACGCGAAGATGCGCACTGATGTAGACAGCACCTAACGTTCCATGTATCATATCTGCCACGACTCACGAGACAGGCGTGGATTCATAAATGCCATTCCGCCCCTTACATCTCTGCGCACGCTCTTACTCACACCCTGTTTCAGCCTAAGCCTCCACGATCCAAACAACGTTCTAATCTGCATCAATCTCTCGAGTGCCTGAACAAGTGCCAGGATGTGAATGGAATAGAGATACTTGTCCCGCATAGGCAATACATCATCAAACTTGTCCAAGAACCAAACATCGTAAAGGCCCGAGTCTTGCGGCGTCAGTGTCTGCTTCAAATATTTTTATGAGATTTTCTCATATATTGTGCAACTGGGCTTCCGCATGTTCTCCCCTGGTGTTTCTACAGTACTGCTTATCGACAGCGTTGGGTATAAGCAGCCCCTGTTCAGTGGGTTGGTGGATGAGCTTTGCTTCTGTCTAGATATTTGTTGCGATGCGGCGCTTACTGAGGTGTGGTGCAGGAGTTAAAGAACATGGGCGCTTGAAGGTCCGGGTCGAGTCCGCAACAGTCGTGAACATTAATATTCGAATACACCGTGAAGTCGTCGAGCAACGAGAGTAGACAAAAACGAAAGCCAAAACAAGATAGCATGTAAGTACGTGATAGACGAATGTAACAGGCTAAGTCAGTAGCAACAACTTGAAGTACATTGGGGACGAAAAAGAACGCGATACAAAGAACACGTGAAACCGTATCAGATGAAGCAATATAGCAGGAACTATACACCGATATGAACGAAAACCATCCTCTGCTCAAGCGGGACTTTCGTCTTCACAGCGTGCGTAGCACGGTTGAGTGCCCAGGCCGCCTTCGTACAGTCCATGACGCCACCCTCCTCTAAACCATCGAACAAATTCTCGTAGAATGCTTTGACGACGTGTTTTGCGACAGAATCATCGACCTCCCACAGCGTGCCAATGATGCTCTTGAACCCCGAAAACTGGAGACCAGCTGCGAGATGAATCACTTCGTCGGGCGTCTCCTTATCGCCAACAGCAGTGTGACAAGCGGACAAGAACGCAAACTCAGCATGCGGGACATGTTTCTCCATGATATCGAGCAGCGTCAGATGTTCGTCTCTCATGACGAAGTGGGAATTGTAAGGCTGCACAGGGTCCTGCTTGCCATGACAAGCGAGGTGCACCCAAGTGTTCTCTTCTAAAGCTTTGAGTGCACCTGCTCGTGTGGCTGCGTCACCAGAAATAGTGCTACGGTTGGCAATCGCAGGGACGAGCTTATTGACAAGCTCGAGCTCGCTATCGACAGCCAAGAGCGCCTTGCCTTTCCCCGTACCCGGTTGACCCTGTCCGATTGTCACGAAGGACGGAGTGATGCGCTTCTTCATCATCTGTCTAGATCTAACGAGAGCCGAAAGTGTCGGCGTGTAAGAGCAGATGTAGAGGTCCTCCAGGCATGGCTCTTTAGAGCGATCTGCCCTTGTTTGAAAGGGGTGAGCTGCATGGAGAGGAATAGATGTGAAAGCTGCAGTTGGACACAGCCAGATTCGAGAGCCATGCTTTAGCTTAAAGACATGCTCCAGTACGTTTACGATGGGTAGCATGATCTCTTCCCATACTGTCCTCAAGAGGACTATTAGATCGTTCCGAGGCAACTTTGGGCCCATGATAGATGCGTGTCGTATGGCCCTGGCGAAGCGATCCTTCAGATTATTCAGATCTGTGAGAGTGACAGACGGTAAGGGAATATGATGGGGTTCTCCTGACGTCGGAATAATGATGGCGCTGCGCGAATATTGACTGGCAATAAGGATGATGACAGGGCCTTGGCGTGCTGCCGCTTGCAAGTCTTCGTATGAAGGCGGGAGCAGGAAGCGCGAGAACGCTTTAAGATCACGGATTTCAGTCACTGCAGCATCCCATTGTCTTGTGAGTCTCCGATATTCTGTTGCAGCTTGATCAGCCACAGCTGGGTCAGCGCTGCCTGCAGAACCCTGAGCATGAGATAGGCGCTTGTTGAGCTCCAAGATCTTTTGAGCTAGTTGCAGACTCGCAGATGTCAGGTCTTCCAGTGGAGTCCTGAGTTGAGAGGCCAGCGACCACTGCTGGCCATGGCCCTGCTCCACAAGTTCAACTGCCTGCCGTAGATTGTGACGACGTATGGCACATGAGGCCGCATCTACAGGGAGTGCTTGTGCACCACGAAAAGCGGTTGCAGCCTCACGCCGTGAGATGATCGACGATCGCGTCATCACGTGGCTGTCGAAAAGCTCGAAGCACATCTGGTATGCTTCGAGGGAAGAGTCGTGTTGATGATTCTCGGCTTCAGTAACCCAGCACAAGGCAGTTTGAATACGATTTGGAAAGCCTTGAGTACGGTGTCCCGATGCGAGTCTGAAGTTCTCTATAGCGAGTGACAGATCAGCGGGATTGTGTAGGATCTGGTAATGAGACAAATAAATATTCGTCAGCCAGCCATAGCTGAAATACCTGTCCGGGTGCAGTGAAGACAGAGCTGCCAATGACTCTCGGCAAAGATTAATCGCCTCCTCGATATCTTCATTCTCCCGAGTTTCCGTGAAAAGAGAGCAGAGTGCCGAGCTCAGATTGTGAAGAGTTCTATGGCGTTGTGGATGGTCATGCCGCTTTAACCGAAGGGATTCGCGATACCGATCAATGGCCTCGTTAAGATCCTCAATGACATGCAATTTGTGGTATCTGGCGTCGAGCGCAAGGGCAAGGTTGTTAAGCATGGTATCACGACGTGGATGCCCAGGTGGGCACAATGTCAGTGCCTCGCGATGGAGGCTGATAGCTCCGGTGATGTCATCAATGTTGCCGCGTTTGTTGAAACGGCTGATGAGGACGAGCCCTAGGTTGTCTAATGAGGTATCACGAGACTCGTGCCCAACAGGGCACAGGCGCAGTGTTTCTTCGTACAAAGAGACGGTCTCATTGAGGTCATTAGGTTTGCCTTGATGATCGAAGCGGCATTCGAGTGAGAAGGCCAAGTTGTGCAGGTAGTAAGCACGGTCAGTATGTCCCTCGGGGCATAGAAACACGGCCTCACGACCAAGCCGTATGCTCGTATCAAGATCATCAATACTGCCGTGTTGTCGAAAGTGTGATCTGAGAACCCACACAAGCTTGTAAAGTGCTCTGGGACGGTGTTGATGGCCCAGAGGACAGAGCTCGACGACCACTCGTTGAAGGTGGATGCCTTCATCAGATGCGTCTTCTGGAAGATTGTTGCATCCGTTGATCACATAATCGACACCATTTGCCCCTGCCGCGATGGTACAAAGGTGTGTGCCCTCTGGACAGAGAGGCAGTAGCTCATGATAGAGTTTGGCGGATTCGCAAATGTCGGCAGCAGTACTTTTCTTGATGTAGCGCCAAGTCAGCGCTTCGGTGAGATTATATAGAGATAATGGATGATCCGGATGGCACTGCGGACGCAATGCAAGGACCTCGCGGAACAGCGAAGTGGGGGTATCAATATCTTCAAAATCGTTGCGAATATACCCCTGAAGGCGCGCATACGCAAGGTTGGTGAGGGCTGTTGCGTGATCGGGATGGCTGACGGGACACTGGTCTAGAACCAACTGAAAATGCTGCACTGCATCGTTCAGGTGAGAGACCGTCTCGCTCGTCACGTATGCGGCAAATTGTGCGTGGCCCGCATCTGTGTCTCGAGCGATCTCGCAGTCTATGAGGGACTACGATTGGCGAACCGTCAGCAAAGCTAACAGTAGAGACCAGTGTCACTTACATCAAACAGTGCGCCCTCCTGATCGTCGCAAGCATGTACAATGGTGGCCCTCAGCGTGAGGGAAGGGTGGACACCACGAACGGGTGGGAAGGACAAAACTACGAGATGTTGGTATACGTGCATGAATGAGGAGAAAATGACTCACCGAAAGGTTCATCTCCATGATCGAGTAGCTCGTCCCACGACGTTTGAAGTTTCCCAATGACCTCTCCGCTGCCTAGCATTCGACCGGCCTCATAGGATGTCCTGATCTCTATTAATAATGCAGGTGAGGTATGGGATGATCTAGAAACAGAAGATCAGCTCCCGCATCGCATCGGAAAGTCTCCATGGACTTTACAGAGTCACAGTGTCGCCCCACGCTGCAGATTCCTCAGATGATAACACACTGATGGCCGATTTCCAGCGTCTATGGGAATCGACATTGATGGATATGTAAATGCCTGCGGGAACGCGCTCGGATGGGACTTGAAGATTTTTTCCGCTGATGACTGTGAAAAGAGTGTGAGGATCGCGAAATGGATGCAAATGTGATATGGAGCGACCCACCTTCAAGTCTGATGTATCGGCTTTCCAAGCTACTAGGCATGGTGGTGTGATGAAGAGGATTGAGGATCGACTGAGTGGTTGGCGGAATGGGTGAGAGGGAAGGACGAGGGTAGGGATATAGGGACTGTGGCTAGATGAAGTTCGGCTGAGGCTGAGAAGAGGTTGAGGGTTCAGGCTATGCTACACGTGTATTTCCATGTGGTCGATCACAGTTCGGCACGATAGACGCTGATACGTTGCACCATAAGCGCTGAAAATGGAGATCACTCAGTAGGATTAGCGGAAGAATCTGTGCTAGAGAAGTATAGACAAAGTCATGATCAGTCTTCGGCGAAAGTGGCCCACACAAGTTGAAGGGGACGCACCTTGGACCCGCACCAAGTGGCACCCCTACAAGGACCCCAAAAACCAAAACTTCAACATCGCGCCTACCAGCATCGAAGGCGTCAACAACGCCTTTACAGTCTCTTTTCTTTCTTTCCTTTCCTCTAACAGTCTTCATACTCGTACTATACACTCTCAAAGAAACACAAAAAACATAAAGTAAAAATGGCACTAACACCGCAAAACCTATCCAAAAACACTAACCATTCTCCTGCACTGCTGGTGCCCACTACTATCACTGGTGGGGTTTTTCCCAATGGGTATTGGGTTTCAAAATTCGCTGATCATCATATCGCGAGCTGCACACTGCATAAAAATATTCTGTGATTTTAGCCAGTGTTCTCTAGTGTCTATAGAATACATCTGTGAAGATCCCATAGAAAACATTGAGGAGTTGTGTTCACAATAAATCATACATTGACATATGTCACACCACTGAGTGTTAATAATGGTAATGCTACAATCTGTATACTTCATCAAACAGGAAAAAAACCAAGGGAAAACAATCTCTGTGCCTATACAAATGATACTTATGACTGTGATTTCTATATTGTGATTGAATGAGGGCAGAACTGTGTTATCAGTGAAGTTGTTGAAAGAGTGTATGCTGCACTGTGACTCTAGTCAGCATTGATTATAATCTCCACTCGAAAACTGTACACTGAGTAAGACTGACAGGGGAGGTGTATTTTATAGCAGCCTCCAGATGGGCCAGGTCAAGGGGTCGGGTTGGGTCCGGCCCTCCAAGAAGACTTTGGATACATCTGGAGAGTGCATGTCTGCTGCTCTCGCTTATCTTCATGAAAATGTTGCTGGCAAAGTAAATTATTCTGCCACTGCTCGAAAATTTAATGTCAAGATGGACACTCTGTGAAATTGCTTTCTGGGAAAGCATAAATCTGCATTAGTTGCCCACCAGCAAGAAACCCTCAGACCATTGGGTCAAGGCATTCATGTCTTGACACAAAGATGCAGTGAAGTTCTGTGGCATGTCTGGCTTGGACCCCAAGCATGCTCAGGCATTTAACCCCACAAATATTGCAGACCACTTCAAGCAGTTGGGTGATGCCATCTCCAAGTATAAGTACTGCATTATTTTAAATTTTGATGAAACCAGAATGCAGCAAGGAGGCGGGCAAAAGAGGATGGGGAAGAAACACTTCATTGGTCAGCATTCCCATGCATGGTATCAAAAACGAGATGCGAATCTAGAGCTACTTACCATTGTCAAATGTGCCTGCAATGATGGCACAATGCTTGACCCAGGATTCTTATTTCAGGGGAAAACTTGGGATGAAGACTGGTTTAGCAAGCACAAAGGAATCTCATGAGTCACTGAACTCATGCACACATCATTGTGATTTAAGTTTCATTGGTTAAGTGTTGGCCTCATGCAAAATGGCTGGACAGATAACTTTCAATGTCATCAGTGGTTTTGTGATGTACTCATTCCACAAGCTTGTGCCAAAGCATTAGATGAAGATGAAGCAATTCTAGCCACATTTGACAGACATGGTTCCCATCTTACAGATGAGCTGGTAGAAGAGGCTTTGAAATCCAATATTCATCTTCACGTGTTGCCATCACATACCTCAAATAAGACTCAGCCACTTGACATTGGTGTCTTTGGCCCTTTGCAGAAGAAGTGGATAGACCACATGGAGCAGATTGTTGAGGAAATGGGAGAGGGCCTTCCAAAGCATGAGTTTGTGAATGAGTACATGGCAGTTCGGGAACAAGCAATCACACTGGAGATCATCAAGGTGGCATTCAGGAAGACAGGAATTTGGCCAATTAACCCAGATGTCTTTGCTGTGGATGAATTTTCGCTGAGCCACATGACATCAACACAAGTGCACATGCCACCATCATTCCCACCTCCCAATCCAGACTTAATTTCAACTGCACCAACCTCATTATCACCATCAAAAATCTCACACTCCATAGACTAAAATTTTGTTGTACCTTCTAGTGACTCATCCATGTCATCCATACCCATCCCTGTGCTCTCCCCTGAGCCAGATGCAATGCAGATTGATCCACAACTTCTGGATGAGAGTCACATCACACAGTGGAATGATCCTGATGATGCTGAACCCATTGCACGTTCATCTCAAGATGTATGTCCTACTAAAAGCCAGGTTTGCCAACCACCTACACCTGCCTCACCCACACTACCTTCATTGTGATCATATAAGTCACACTTGACAGGACCAAAGGCTCCTCAGTTTTTGCACACACTTGTGCACAAACAATGGTCCACTGCCAGGCAGCATAAAGTTCTTCAAGCTGACCTTCAGTGCCTCGAAGTGTTGTATCTTGCTGAATTTCAAAAGCAGCAGGAACTCGAGGTTCATTGTGAACTCTCTTGGCAAGAGAACGAGAAGCTGAAAGTGCAGCTCAACAGATGAGTTAAAAAGGCAGATGGACACAAGGGCAAGCAGATGCAAGCTGGTGGTGGTGTTTTCCTCATGTCTGAGGATGCTCTGAAGTTGTTTGAACAGAGGAAGTGTGAGAAGGTGGAGAAAGAAGAAGCAGAGCAACTTAAGCAGGTTGAGAAGGAACATGAAGAAACGGCTTTAGCTGATTGGTGTGCACAGCTTGCTGTGAATCTTGATGTATGGTTTAGTGGGTGGCTTACCTCAAAGAAGAAACAAGACCTGCAAGACATTGCTTTCATTCTTGCTCTGTCTACCTCTGGCACAAAATCAGAGCTTATCGCTACCATTGTTAATCACCTCAGCTGGTCTGTGTACTTGCAATCAGATGCCCAATTTTCAAAACTTTTTATTCCACAAAATCTCAGGGACTTGGACATGCATGATAGTCAACAACAGGCAGCTATTGAGGAAGAAAATCTGCTGCCATCATGGCCTGTTGCATCAACGTCTTCTCACATGCTTGATGACAATGAACATGATCCTCCACTTGTGCTCGGTGCACATCCTCTTCTGCATTTGGCAAGCCATCTCCCACTCGCATCTGCAATTAATACACCTTATCACAAACATCCTCACCTCAAATCATTTCAAGCTCAACATGATCCCTTTTATTATCCACCTTATTATCACTCACCAGCACAATTACCTGGACTGTGAGTTTAATCCTCATTGGTATATATCCTACATCCAGTCTTTGATTGTACACTTTTATGAACATACTCACTTTCATTCTATTACTATCATATCCTTTCCACTTAATGCACTTAGATTTACTTACTGTGAATAGCTGGTCTATATAATGTACATGCATGAATCCATACAATCTTTGATTTCCTTCCAACACTCATTCAGATATTGAGATTCAAAATTCTGCCAAGCATGCCATTGCAGAGTTATAAAACTCCAGTGTGACATTGTGGTGACAAATTTTGAAACAGCATAGCCAGTCCCTGCCAAATTGACATTGCACAACCAGATTCCTTCTGCTGCTCAAACATCATCACAAAAAAATCAGATTTCACCTGGGTGTGATAGAGCACAATATTTCCCACAGGTCTGTCAAGAAGTGGGAAAAAAAAACCTCTTGACGAGTGTGCTATGCATCAAACATTGAAAACCTTTGAAAAACCCCACCAGTGATAGTAGAGGGTGCAAAACAACTGCTAGCAAACCTCTGTTATCAACATCAGTAAATTCACACATTGCTTAACTTCCTTTTTTGCAACTTGCTGCTGGCTAATTTCCCAAAAAGGAGCAGTTAAGTCCCTTGCAAGAATGGTGACACCAACTTACTGTAAACCTGCCACAAGGCAATTTTAAGTTGAAAAAGCAGATGCCTCCTCTTGACCATGACTTATTTCAATCTTTTCTAGCTTTTTGGGCAATTATTTTTAACAGTAGCACTTATTTCTCTGTTGCATAGTACAAATTGTTGATTCTTATTTCACTTATTTCACACTTTTAATATAAAAATAACCACAAAAACAGTTGCATTTCATAAATAAAGCAAGGGAAAGAGTATGTGAGTACTAGTAAGTAGTGAAAGATAGACATCAAGCAAGAACACACACAAGAGATTCAATTTACTATGCGCCTCTAGTAGTAGTAGGCCATGGGGATGCTGGGTACTAGTGACAGAAAACCAGTGAATGACTCTACAAAATACAAACTGTCAGTTGTAGAATAGTAGGTGAATAATAAAATGGTACTACCAGTCATTGTAGATGAGTGTGTGCTCATCGTCGGAATCCTCGTCCAGAATGATGGGTGCACCATGCCTCTTCACAGCGATTTCTTTTGTGCATTCCCAGATGTCTTGGAGGACTGACTCTTGGAGCCAGTTGATGGACTTCATGTAGCCTCTGGTCACCTTGCTGTAGTTGGTGTCTGAAAAGGCCCTGAGAGCACTACTAGGCTTGCCTGTGACTTTGTTCAAGCTGTGGGGGACCTTGATGGCCTTCCCTTTACTGTTGAATTTCAGTTCACTGATGTGCATGTCCCTGCTGATGATATCGAGGGCGTGTTCCATCTGAAACATGAGAAATAAGTCAGTTGTGGTTTGACAAGAGAGCAAATATACATGCTGCTGCAGTGGCAAGGCTCAGAGCTCCCTTCACATATGTGGTCTTCCTGCAGTTGTCAATAGTGCCCAAAGTAGTGCACCTATGCTGCATGAGAACCTGAACCTGAATGAGAAGTTCAGACTGAAAGGGTTGTTTGTATTTGCCATCCTCCATGATGGTGCCATACAAGAATCCTAGCTTGAGATGTAAGTTTTTCACAAAATCTTTGTGATCCTCATCAGTCTTGATGTTGTCCTGCATTGACATGAAGGGTGTAAGTACTGAGATGGCAGTAGTGCCAATGCCATTGTGCCACTCTGATAGCCACTGGGTAGCCTAATAATAAAATAAAACACAATCAGATATGAATTGCATCAACAATCACTTACTAGAGCCATAACTGGCCCATTGGTTGTGACCGTGTGAGGTATATCTCTGTAAACTGCATCCCAGGTGTCCTGCATGGTAGCACAAAATGTCGTCTCCAACTTGAGTCAACCCCAGACTTCATCTTGATCTCCAATGGCAGCAATGAGAGTAGGAATGAACACAGCACTCCACCTAGTGACTGCCCAAGAACCTGTCATATGCCATTCTGGACCCTCAACTCTAAATCTGCTTGTCCAGATATCCAGATCTCCAATGATCTGATCTATCTTTATCTTCCTTCTGGAATCCAAACTCTATATCAGCGCCCAACCCCATTTAGACTTCCCCTGTCTCTGGACTCCAGTTAACTATGTTTCCCTTCTGATTATTGATCTGTTACATACATTTCATTTCCAATATGCATTATTGGTGATCTGTCTTACTTACTAATAGACTTTGCATATGCTTCGTACATAGCCTTTGCGTTTGCTGACTGATTCCTATATGATACCTACAGTATATAAACCTCTTGTAACTCTCGGAAATACTTCAGTTTGAATATCATCTTAGTTCCTGCTCATGCCTGTGTCCTCCGGACTCGAGCCAAGTCTCTTGTCACATTCTGAGTCTGGGGATTGTATCCTAGACTACATCTCTGGCTCTACCTTAGGGTAGTCTATCCTCTGTTATTTTCTAGTCTGGACTTTGTCCAGATTAGCCTTATCTGCTTGTCCAAGTAATATCTGGACGTCCATCAGATTTATCTCATGTTTCAGATCTGGACGTCCATTGTCTGCCCTAGTCAAATCCTGGACACTCTGGACAACTATTCTAGCCCCTGGAAATTAAGGGCACATACTCGGGAAAGGGGCACAGCATACAAGCTGAGGCCAAGCCCTTGTGATCCGACCCCCTTGAGCATGCAACCTTAACAGAACCTCCAGGAAGGTTTTTGATCCTGTAAGCAGAACAAGGGAGGATCTCCACTTCTACAGGACCCAATGCAGCACCAGAACTAGCACTTGAGATGCTGGAAAGACTACAAGTATGCATGATGGAAGACTTTGTCCACTTTGTCACAGGAGCTTTGTGTTTGACACCAATGTTAGTCTGCATTATGTGTAGTCAGTATAATTTAAATATTAATCATGAAAGCATACTACCATGGATGTGACCCACAGAGATACTGATTTGGATTTGATCTTGACAATGGGCTTGATGTGACTCATGAACTCAACTTCAGACAAGAGTGAATCTTCCTCAATCATGGAGGCACAATCATTAATGAAATCATCACTGACCATGATGTTGTCCTCAAAGGGGACATCCTTGAGCAGGGCATCCTCAATTGTGTTGTCCTCAATTGTGTCATTGTCAGTCAGGTCATCCTCTATGTCTGCGAGTTTGTGCTTGACACTTGTTAACAGAGTCATAGGGTAGGATGCTGGTGTTCAATTGAGAGCTGCAGCTTGGTGGATGTCATCATCATAATATCCTGTGTAGAAGGAGGAAGTTCAAGATCAGATTCCATGTCAGTGTCGGATGCGTAGTTGACAAGGGACACTACTTCTGGGCGAGCCACCTCAACATCCATATCACCATTATTGTCAGTGACAGTGTCAGGCTGAAGTGTGTTGAGCTGTTTGGGGGCCAGGTTGGTGTTGTGATGGGCTAAGTTTGTTTGAATTGAAGTGTTAGGGACCATAGAAGAAATCTTGATGCCCTGGTAACATAGTTAATGTTGACACATCAAGAAAAGAATTAAATAAATGAACTCACATGAGTGGCCCACTTTTGTTTGGACATACAGGCAAGGGCCTGAGAGCGCTCAACTGATTCATCTAAATCATCATCTGCAAACAGAGTCATGAAATGATCTGTCATGCTATCAGCCCCAGCACCAGTGATGGTATTGATGGGTGTGAGTGGGGCACCACCACTACTAACAGTACTCCCCCTAGTGAGTTTAGAGGAGGGAGCAATACTAGAGAAGGCAGAAGGCATGGTGGATGGTCATCTGTCCTTCAAGGCAGTGGTGTCGGAGGAAGGCTTTGCAGGGATGCTCGACTTCCAATGCAAAATATGCCCAGAAGCAACACTGAATTTTGTAGGACCTGCTGTAGAGCTATTGTCACCATGAAGCATTAAATTGAAAAAGAAAAGAGCCATCTCGGTCAGATGGTGCATTATGGTTGAGAAGTAAGCTCCTTACACATCATCAAACTTCTTATTGTTGTCACATGGCATTGTTGATTCATCAATAAGACCAGTTGCTTCAATTGCATCTCTCATTGGCATCTTCACTGGTAACACCATCCTCTTCCCCTTCTTTTTGTGTGCTCCAGGCACTCGCACCTCCTGCTCCTCATCCTCTGTATCACTCTCAGGATGTTCGACATTAGCACTGGCTGCTGATTTATCTCCAGCCCTACCACCCTTGCCTTTAGCACTAATGGCCTTATCCTCGGCCATAGTCAAGTTAGAGGTCTCCATGGGTTCAGCATGCATCAGCATGTATAGCAGCTTGGTCTGTCTGAATTTTTTTCTGAAATGCAGCAACATGCTTATGTCCTTCTTGTGTAGCCATTTCACTTGCCTGTTTTTCCTCTTTTTCACACTTGTCATCAGTGGCCTTTTGAGCTTTGGTACATCTTTTGGTATAGCCTTCGGCCTCAGTCAGAATATGTCCTGGATGCTGAGTTGCATTTTTAGGACAAGTCATCATGCATTTCAGAACTGTGCTCGCAGGCTCAGACATGGTATCAATGGGGGGGGTCTGGAAGGCTGAAGAAAGAGACAACAGTGGCAGTTGGCAACAAGGTGAGTTCCATCACAATTTTCCAAAAATTGTAGCCTAAGCTGATTCTGACCAAATGACCTAGTTGTGACCTGACATACCTACTAATATATTGGTGTGATCTGTTGCAGTTGCTGTGGAACCTCGATTTCTACTAACATTTTTTCCAGAATATTATCAATGCAACTCTTTGCCTCAGGCTGCAAAATATCAATGTTTACCAAGACCTTTCTGGTGAGATAGTCTACTAACACTTCCTGCACCATCATCATTTTAGTTTTCATTTGTGGGTGCAAGGAGACCAAGGTTCACCACCCATATCCAGTGTGGCTTGAACATCAATGTTTACCAAAACCTGTCTGGTGAGGAGATAGCTAACACTTCCCGCACCATTAGTATTTTTATTTTTATTCACTGGTGCAGGGAGGCCAAGGTTCACCACCAGTTTCAACATTAATGTTTACCAAAGCCTTTTCAGTACTAGGTGCAAGGAGACCGAGGTTACCACCAATCTTCCATTGTGGCTTTGACATCAACATTTACTAAAACCTGTCTGGTGAGGAGATAGCTGATACTTCCCACACCTTTAGTATATTAATTTTTGCTTGCAGGTGCAGGGAGATGGAGGTTAACCATTGCTTTTCCAGCTTCAACATCAATGCTTACCAAAGCCTTTTTGGTACTTTTTGCTTGCATCCCACATCTAGCTTTCATTTTAGCATTAAAGTTTACCTTGGCTGTGCTAATGTGGTGATTACAACTGCACCCCAAACCTTGAATGTTTTGGCCCTCAAAATACTCGATTGTCAACAGCAACATCCCAGCATAGCACATATGCCTTCCCATCATGCTCACCACCTGCTTCAGCTTCCATGTCCTGTTCCAGGATGCCTGCATTGGTTTTGAAACCAGTCAGGTCTTACCCAACACAGGCACTCGCTTCACCCTACTTCAGGACTGTCCCTTTGGGACATCCCATCACCACCCCAGTCACCACTTCCCTTGCCATCCTGGTGTGGATAACACAACTTGGCTAGATAGTTGTTAGAATACCTAGCCAATATATGTCTACTAGTCCTGCCTAGCTGCTACACTTGCAAGCAAGAATGTTTGACCCAAGGGATCTGCTGTCTAGTCAAGTTCAATAATCAGTACTACACAAAGGGTCAAAAGTCCGAAGGTCAGAGATCAAGTCTGAAGGTATGGGATGGAGTCTGATGTGTGGGAAATCAGGTCCACAGGTGCAGAGATGTGGAGATGGCAGGAGAGTAAGGGAAAGGGAGGGAATGTGTCAGGACTAGCTTGGAGATGTCAAGGAAGGTCAAGTGAATGAGTGATGCTCGTGTTGGGTCAAGGAGAGTGGGTAAACAGTGATATTGCAAGGGTAACTCTAAAGACAGGTATGGGGTGACCAGTATCAGGGATTTCTCCCTCCTACTAAGTGGTGATTGTAATTTTGGTCACCCAACCCTATATAACTACAGTGGCTCAAAAAACTGTCCGCATGTTTTGATATTTTTCACTATCTATGATATTGTGTGAGAACGAACAAATGCGTCAAGGACATGGTTATACCACATTGTAGTATGGCTTCAGGGCTTTCATTTGAGCGCTACACCGTGGGAATCGGTGGAGATATGGTGGAGATACAAGGCTTACAAAATCATGACTCATGCGGACAGTTTTTTGAGCACATATTAAAACTATATAAATCATCATTTATGACACCATAACAATCATGCCACCATTAAATAAATTATAAAGTGGTGTCATTATGTCATTTTAAAACCATATCTAACTATACAAACCAAAAATTTCCATATGTCATGGTTATATTCACCATGAAAGCCACCCCCCCTGCTCAAAGGGATAATATCCTCTCTCTTTCCTATTCTGGCCTCTCTGCTTGTCAAATTTCCTCTAGAACTGGAGTATCCAAGTCCACTGTGGCCAAGTTCATCAAAGAAAGTCACACAGACAAGGAAAACTTCTGTGAAGGGCATCCATCCAAGCTCACCTTTACTGATAGGAGGGCTATTATTCAACATATCACTACAGGAAAGGCTGATAATGCTGTCCAGGTCACCTATTACATCAATTCCACCATCACATTCCCTGTCTCTTCACACACTGTGAGAAACATTCTCAAGACAGCTCATCTCAGGTCAGTAATAAGGAAGAAAAGGCTCTCCTCTCTATCACACATATGCAGAGATGACTAACCTTTGCCTTAGCCCATCAGAATTGGATTACATGGACTGGAAGCATGTTATATGATCATATAAGACCACAATAAATAGGATTGGGTCAGATGGCAAGGTATATATGTGAAAACAGAAAGGTGCTAGCCCTCTCTGCATATGTGTGATAGAGAGGAGAGCCTTTTCTTCCTTATTACTGACCTGAGATGAGCTGTCTTGAGAATGTTTCTCACAGTGTGTGAAGAGACAGGGAATGTGATGGTGGAATTGATGTAATAGGTGACCTGGACAGCATTATCAGCCTTTCCTGTAGTGATATGTTGAATAATAGCCCTCCTATCAGTAAAGGTGAGCTTGGATGGATGCCCTTCACAGAAGTTTTCCTTGTCTGTGTGACTTTCTTTGATGAACTTGGCCACAGTGGACTTGGATACTCCAGTTCTAGAGGAAATTTGACAAGCAGAGAGGCCAGAATAGGAAAGAGAGAGGATATTATCCCTTTGAGCAGGGGGGGTGGCTTTCATGGTGAATATAACCATGACATATGGAAATTTTTGGTTTGTATAGTTAGATATGGTTTTAAAATGACATAATGACACCACTTTATAATTTATTTAATGGTGGCATGATTGTTATGGTGTCATAAATGATGATTTATATAGTTTTAATATGTGCTCAAAAAACTGTCCGCATGAGTCATGATTTTGTAAGCCTTGTATCTCCACCATATCTCCACCGATTCCCACGGTGTAGCGCTCAAATGAAAGCCCTGAAGCCATACTACAATGTGGTATAACCATGTCCTTGACGCATTTGTTCGTTCTCACACAATATCATAGATAGTGAAAAATATCAAAACATGTGGACAGTTTTTTGAGCCACTGTAGCTATGTGAAAGTCTGACAATCATGTTCATGCTGGCCTGCTAGGACCCCATTCTGCGATCCCCATCCAGTCTGCACATCTCCTACCCATCTCTGATGCTTTCCCACCATCTCCATATCTCTGATCCATTGGACCCGCTTGAAGATCCCGTGCACTTGCCCTACCATGTCCAGTCCAGTCCTGCTTAACCCCACTGGTGCATAGTCAGTTATTTCCCATTACTGATTGAGTAGACAGCATTATTACATGGATTCCCACTGGCCGCAGTACCTCATGGTGTTACAAACTAGGGTAGTTCTAACAACAGATGACTCGATAAGAGTCAAGGACCTCTGTTGAGATTCTATGCAAGACAATAAGTCAAGTGTTTGGTGTGCACTAAGTTAAAGGGAGTGCCTTTAACTTAAGATACGATTCAGACGACAAGAGATTGGAGGTCTCAAGCAAAGGATATTCAGGGTAAAACCTAGTAAGATTAAAGTAAAGAACTAAAGCGTACAGGAGACCTATTTATAGTGAACTACTGTGCTTTAGGGCAGGCATGAGAATAGACAGAGTTGGGATAAGAGACATGTAAGTGATAGCAAGAATAGGTCATCTAGCAACAGCAATGGCAGTTGTGATGTAATACAAAGCATGAGTCAGAGATAAGTCTAGTGGCGGCAACATGCGGCTTGTGACATAATACACAGTAATAAGGGAGAAATGAATAGGGGCATACATGGTTGTAACATTACCCCTCATTTAGAGACAAAGTCACCGACTTTAGCTATCCTGGTTAGCCCAGTAGATAGGATCAGCGTCATAGTTAGAATCCAGCAAGTTGTTTTGCTCCTCTGTAATGGTATATGATTTATCAGCCATCTTGGTGGCATGATAAATAGCATCCTGCTCGATCTCCCAATGAGTGAGGGCTTCATAGAAACCAGTGTCAGTCCAAACCAGTGGAATGACTGCTTCACCTTTTAAGTCTTTACAAAAGACCAATAGATGTCTGGGTGCATACTCTTTGCAAACCCGGCAATAATACACTGGGCAGTTCTTATGACGATGCCTGGCAATGTGACAGTTGCAACATACTACGTTGTCGACGGTTGCCATCTTTATGGTGGTGACAGTGGATGATTGCACAGGTGGAGATGGGGATCTAGATCATCATTTATGGTTTCTGTGTGGGGAAGCTGACGCGATTTGCTTGGTGATGTGGGCGGATCTATGCCTGATGGGGTACCGACATGTAGTGGGTGCGATGGGGGTAGGAGATGGAGAAGCTGGTATGTCAAGTACAGCAATAGGAGGGATATTATCATCCGAATGCTCAGCAGTAGCTATCAGAAGAACTGGTGGTGGGATTGGAATGGCAATATGTGGAGATGGGGGTCGTGCAACTGGGTTTGTAGCGATCCATTCAGTGATGATGTGGATAGCTTCTCTGATAGCTTCCTTAGTATCATCAGGCAACAGATGGATTGCAGTATTATGAATGCATATATGAAGGTGGTGGAAGATGGTCTTGTGACGGTCATCATTGAGAAGATTAGCGGTGCATTCAATTAGGCTAGCATCTCTGATGATTCAGATAATAAGTCCACTAGAGATTGCCCCTCTTTCTCCTAGGAGACGGTCTATCTCAATAGTGTATTGTTGGGATGTGATGGCAGATTCAAACAAGGCACTAGTCTCAACCTGGTCAATGATTGTGAAATAATCAGTGAGGGTAGAGTCAGTGGTTAAGGTAGAGTTGGTCAATGGTGGGGAAGTGATTGGGGAAGGTGTGTTTTCAATGGCGGCGAGGTTAGCGATGGTGGCAGTCTGGTAGTCAGCAAGAGATAATGGGTGAGTGATGTTTTCAGATACGATGTTCATAGCAGTGGTGAGCTCCTCGATGTGTTGTATGCAGAGGTGTAGGCATTCAAGAGACATTGTTCTAAGTCTTCAGTTGATGAGTCTTTTTATATGCTGAGAGGACATCAGTGGCATTGCTAAGGTTATCTTCTGGGATCCATTCATTACTGGCGGAGGAGTATCCTTTCCAGGACACTAGATAGCATCTTCATTTACCTGTGCCTTTGTGTGACAGGATCACATCAATTTCATATTCTTCTTCGTTATCTATGACATCTGGGGGAGGATCATGGAAGTTCAGACCATGAATCTCTGTTTCGTGATAGGATGATAGTTTGGAAGCATGGAATGTGGGGTGAACTCTCCACTGAGGTGGTAGTTGGAGTGTGAATGTGATGGGTGATAGTACATCAATGATAGGGAAGGGGCCATATTGTTTTGGCGCAAGCTTTCATGATGGTAATTGCATAATCAGGTTCTTTCCTGATAACCAAACCTTATCTTCTATTTTCCATGGTTGGTACTTCTGTCTGTGCATTCATTCTGCCATTCGTTGCATGGCAAGGTTGTGACAAGAAAGTGCTTCTTCTCTTGATTTCTGAAGTAGATGCAATCGATCTTCCACAGCAGGTACAGTGGAGTCGGGAAGAGTGTGTGGGAGAGCTCTGGGTTCACATCCCATCATAAGGAAGAATGGGGATGCATTTCATGAATTGTGTTTTCAATGGTTATGGATGAACTCAGCCATAGGGAGGTGTTCTACCCAATTTTCTGGGTGATTGCAGCAATAAATGCAGAGATAAGTCTCAAGTTCCTGGTTGAGATGTTCAGTCTGTCCATCAGTCTGAGGATGGTAAGCAGTGGATGTGGTGATGTCATATTTTAAGAGTTTAGCGAGAGCTTTGGAGAACTTTGATACAAACTGTGGTCCTCGATCAGATATAACTTTCTCATGGAGACTGAAGCGGCGATAGACATATTTGAAAAACTTCGAGGCAACACCTTCAGAAGTGATGGTTTTCATACAAGGGATCAGAATTACCCCCTTCATAAGGCCATGGTTGACCATGACCATAACAGAGTTGAAACCTGCACACACGGGGAGGTTGGTAATGAGATCAATGGAGACTTGGGTAAAGGGTGCAGAGGCGACAGAGGGGATAGGGATGAGCGGGGGAGTCACAGGGTGCATGTCAGACTTCATTTGCTGGCAAAGAGCGCAACCATCAACAAATTTCTGGATATAGGAGCCCATAGAAGGCCATCAAAATTCACACTTGACAAGCTCTTCAGTTTTAAAATGGCCAGGATGACCAGTGGAAGCATGGTCATGACAACGTTCCAGAATTAAATGTCTTCTGGCAGGGCGGACATAGGCACAATCTTTGTAATACAAGATGTCTTCTTTAATTGACCAATCAGCCAGTGCAGATTTCATGGGGGGAAGCGATAAGCCATCAAGGGCATCAGCAGCAGCCTGGAAGATTGGGTCAGGATCAGTGGGGTCAGGGTTCGCGAGTGTGGTCATAAGTTCCACATCAAGAAGTCATACAAACATAGAGTCTGGGAGGAGAGTGACGTCATCATTGTCACCTTGTCCGGTCCCATGGTCAGGACATCTGGAGAGTGCATCGGGGGTGGCAAGTTTAGTTCCAGCAACATGATGGAGTTCTATGTCATAACAGGAGAGAAGGAGTTGCCAATGTGCTTGGCGACAAGTCAATTTCTGTGCAGTATGGAAGTAGAGCAAATTCTTATGATCCATAAAGACAAGAACTGGATGAGAATTTCCTTCGAGATAATGATGCCATTTGATGAGGGCACAAATAACAGTGAGAAGTTCACGATCGAAGATCTGATAATTCCTTTTAGCTGGGTTCAAGGTTTGGGAGAGGTATCCACATGGATGGTAGATTCCATTTTCATCAGTCTGTAGCAAAACTGCTCTGGTAGCAATGAGTGAGGCGTTAGTAGCGACAGCGAACTGCCTATTAGGATCAGGGTTCTGTAACACAGGCTGTTTCCGGAAGTATTCCTTAAGCATGGTAAATGCAGAGGCACATGGGTCAGACCAATGGAATACCATGTCTTTCTTGGTGAGGTCAATTAAGGGCCTCACAATGTTGGAGTAATGAGGAATGAAATTGCAATAGAAATTGCAGAACCCGAGGAATGACTGAACTTCCTTTACTGTGGTAGGAGTAGGCCAGTCATGAATACCATCGGTTTTCGCTACATCCATTGCAACACATCTGGGATGGATGATCATACCTAGGTATTTGACTTCTTTGGCATCAAAGGTGCATTTTTCTGGTTTCAGGAATAGTTGTTCAGCACAGATTCGTTCTAGGACATGATGAGTTCAAGCATGGTGGGAAGGGAGGTTGTTTGAAAAGATAAGAATGTCGTCCATGTAAATGACCAACCATCCTTCATTTATTTCTTGTTGGAAGGTCCGATTCATGTATGCCTGGAAGGTAGCGGGTGAGTTGCAGAGACCGAAAAACATGATGTTAGGTTCGAAGAGGCCATACTCAGTGGTAAATGCCACTTTCCAATGATCATCAGGATGAATTTGGATGTTATTATATCCAGAACGGACATCCATCTTTGTGAAATATTTAGCACCGTGTAGTCGAGTGACCAGGGATAATGGGAGTGGGAGAGGATAGGCATTCTTCACCGTCCAATCATTGATATACCAATAGTCTTGACAAGGACATAGATCACTGCTTTTCTTTCCAACAAAGAAGAATCCACTAGCTTGCAGTGACTTCAACTTGGAGATGAATCCTTTCTGTAGGTTTTCATCAATGAATGCTTTGACAGTGGTTCATTCTGCTTCTGACAATGGATAGACCTTGGACATTTTAGGGATGAAACCAGGTTTAGTATCAATGTGATGGTCAATTCTGGGATGTTCTGGAGGTAATTGATTTAGTCTGTCTTTAGCAAAGATATTGGTGAAGTTGTGGAGGTAAGAAGGGATGAGTTCTTCAAATGATTTCTTCTTTTGTTCAAGCCCAGCTGCCAGAGCAAACTGCTGAGCTTTATTACTGGTTTTGACATATGTGGCGGGCCATGACAAGGGTGTGACTGTGGGTTTCTGTTCTGTGGCACTGGTACCATCTTTGGTTAACAGGGTATCCATGGAAATGTTGGTGATGACCCAGAGCTCAGTAACATCAGTGGGGTATTCTACCAAAAATTCATCATTGTCAAGATGGTACGTGGCAAGTTCATGTACAGGTGGTGCATAGTCTGAAGTCCATACATTGTCTTTGGTATCAAAAGAGTTGTCATTGTCATCAGGGATGGGGTCAAGGTTGGGTAAAACCGGAGGTGCTTCTTCATCAGGGATTTCTTCGATTGTTGCTCGAGGGAGTGGTTCTGGCATGGGTCGTATGGGAGGTGCCTTTGGCAGCACTACAACTGGCATCTCCTCTTTCTTCAAATGGGAGTTCTTCCACATTTTATCAACTGGGATTTCGATGGTTTTCTGAAAGAGAGGGGGAAGATTGTTCTCCTTTTGTTCAGTGTCAACATCTTCCTCTATTAGATTACTCTTCTCAGTTTGAGAGAGTTCTAGAGTTTTGGCTTTCCACCAAATAATTGGATCCATGGCACGCAGCCAAGGGATTCCTAGCAAAATTTGGTTGCGATGGCTAAGTTTCATGATATTGAACTTTCCAAGCATGAATTGTTCATCAATTTTCATGATGAGGATGCAGTAGCAGGTGATCATGCCTCCTTTCGCATAACTTCCATCTGCTGTGGTTACTCAGAATGGTTTCATGAGTTTATGTGTTCGAATTTTGTGAAGCTTAACAAAATCCTTGGAGATAAAAGTTCCGGTGGCTCCGGAATCAACGACAGCAGTCGTTTCAATGGTTTTTAGGTGAGTTTTGGAGATAAGGGAAATGGGAATGCGAAGTTCCTTTCTGATTCCTACACCTCGAACAAGTCTAATAGGTACATTGGAAGATACTGACGTCGATCCAGTCTTCCACATCAAAATTCCTCATTGATATGATGGACTTCTTCATCTTCTTCAGTTGGCTCAGTGCAGCGCATGGGGGTTTTGCCATTCTTCTTAGGGCAGTTACAGGAGACGTGGCCCCTCTGGTGACAGTTGAAACACTTGCCATTCTGGTAGTGTTCAGTCTTCTCTTCCTCAGTGAGGTGGTCGACCTCCATAGCATTGGGGTTGCGGTGATCAATGGAAGGTCTGGGGACATAGTGCTGACCAGTGGGCTTCGTGGTCGTGTGATTGTTGTTACAGAATATTGCACCACATTGCCAGTTACTGTCAAGTCTGATTGCAGCTTGGACATATTTGTCGAAGTCTGTAGGGACGGTTTCCATTTGATAAATGGTGTTACCGATTCCCTTCTTGAGTCCATTGTTGAAGAATGTAATAAGAATGGCGTCTTGTTTTACGTTGGCTTGTGCAGCAAGGGTCCTGAAACTCACAATATAGGAAGTGAGGTCGCCTGTCTGCTTCAGGGTTCAGAGTTTATTCATAGCAGTGCCAATGGCGTCTGCTGGTGTGAACGCTTCCTTGAACTTGGTTTCGAAGTTTGTGAAGGTTCCATAAGATTTCGAAGTGGAGCTGTCTACTTTGGTGTAAAATGTTAACGCCCATCCCATAGTGCTATCTTGAGTCATATATGCAAGTGTGGTAATGACCTTCTTCTCATCGGTGTTGTAAACTGAAGAGTTAATGGCGAAAGATGCTTTTACTGAAAACAACCATCTTAAAGCATGGTCAGGGCTTCTGTTGTAGTCTTTTGGTGTTCCAGCTTTAAGTTTGGACAAAGAGCTGGACATTCTGATACTGGGATGTGCAGAAAGATTTCGGGGTGGCTGTTCTTCTGGGAATTTGTCTACTGATGTAGTTGAATGATGGTCGGGTTCTGTGGTTACAGGGGATGGAATTCGTCTCTCTCTGTTCTCTGTGATATCTGGACCTTCAGCCTCATGATATTCTTCTTCTGGCTCTGTGGGGATGTCGTTTGGATCACTCTCCCACCAATACTTTCTAACCCAAGGGGTCGTCTTGCTTGGAGCTACTGGGGCCTCCCTGGATGGAGAGGTTTGATAGGGACTTTAATCTTTTGTTATGAACTAGGGTAGTTCTAACAACAGATGACTCGATAAGAGTCAAGGACCTCTGTTGAGATTCTATGCAAGACAATAAGTCAAGTGTTCGGTGTGCACTAAGTTAAAGGGAGTGCCTTTAACTTAAGATACGATTCAGACGACAAGAGATTGGAGGTCTCAAGCAAAGGATATTCAGGGTAAAACCTAGTAAGATTAAAGTAAAGAACTAAAGCGTACAGGAGACCTATTTATAGTGGACTACTGTGCTTTAGGGCAGGCATGAGAATAGACAGAGTTGGGATAAGAGACATGTAAGTGATAGCAAGAATAGGTCATCTAGCAACAGCAATGGCAGTTGTGATGTAATACAAAGCATGAGTCAGAGATAAGTCTAGTGGTGGCAACATGCGGCTCATGATGTAATACACAGTAATAAGGGAGAAATGAATAGGGGCGTACATGGTTGTAACACATGGCCTTTTACCTACATATCATCGGACCCGTGTTTTTGCTACTACTTTCACCTATGGACTCCAGACTTTCATGTAGCTAGTTATATAGGGTTGGGCAACCAGAATTACAATCACCACTTAGTAGGAGGGAGAAATCCCTGATACTGGTCACCCCATACCTATCTTTAGAGTTACCCTTGCAATATCACTGTTTACCCACTCTCCTTGACCCAACACAAGTGTCACTCATTCACTTGACCTTCCTTGACATCTCCAAGCTAGTCCTGACACATTCCCTCCCTTTCCCTTACTCTCCTGCCATCTCCACATCTCTGCACCTGCGGACCTGATTTCCCACACATCAGACTTCATCCCATGCCTTCAGACTTGATCTCTGACCTTCGGACTTTTGACCCTTTGCATAGTACTGATTATTGAACTTGACTAGACAGCAAATCCCTTGGGTCAAACATTCTTGCTTGCAAGTGTAGCAGCTAGGCAGGACTAGTAGACATATATGAAGGATTAGTACAATTCACATGGGTCTATAATGGACAGACTCTCTGCACAATATAAGTAAAGGTGAATCATAAGTAAAGAACTAAGTATCTTACCTCAGATCATGCATGCGAAGGCAAACATCTAAGGTAATGAGTCAAGACAGCAACAGCTAAATAGTTCGAGTGATCTTGTGAGTGAGTGAAACTAGGAACAATGGGATAAGAGCGCTGGCCATAGCATACAAAAGATTCAGTAGGTACAAGAGTAAGATAAATAACAAGACTGAACAATGAAACATACGAGTCGTTGGGTTGAACCAATCAGAGGATGTGAATAATGAAACACCATGGCTGTGGGCGCACTTGCTCAATTCCAACAATATATTGGCTAGGTATTCTAACAACTATCTAGCCAAGTTGTGTTATCCACACTGCCATGGATGGATGATGAATTTGAGGTCTAGTTCAGGGACCCCTGTGCAATGGCACACAACATACTTGCCAACCCTGCTTACAAGGATGAGATTGACTATGTGCTGTTTCATGAATATGATACATCAGACGACACACACTGATGGAAGGATTTCATGTCCAGAGACTGGACATGGCAACAGGCAGTACATCTTCCATATTTTTTAGTATTGCTTGGGATATCACTCATATTCTGTCAAGGACACCATATCAGAAGTTCCAGAAACACGTGGATCTTCTTTAGTCCCAATTATTCTTGGTAGTGACAAGACCACTGTCTCTGTGGGCACTGGTAATAATGAATACTACCCCCTCTATGCCTTGATTGGTAACATATGCAACAATGTATGGCATGCACACTGCAATGCCCTCAGAATCATTGGTTTCCTTGCCATTCCTAAAAGTATGTATGTTCATATTTGAAATTTTATTATGCCTCATCTGAGCTATGTTACAGCTGACAAGAAGCATGCTAAAGACGATGTATTTCGTATCTTCCACCACCAGCTATTTCACAGCTCTCTGTCTGCAATTCTCTTCAGCCTTGTCATATCTGGATCCACATTCCATCATATTCCCACACCTTCTGAGCCTACATCCAGACCCCACTTCATTTCCAACTCATTCCCAGATCCCCTTCCACTGTGTGCTCCACACCTTAGCAGGATTGACCCTGCTCTGGATTTACCCCTGAGCTCCAGACCATCAGATCTCCACTGCTAGCCTGATCCATACCCCCCTGTCCCATCCACCCTATGCACACTCCATCCAGCAAGCAAGACATCTGGACTTCACCTCATCTCAGATTCCAGACTATATCCACCTCATATTCCGGTCCTGTATCCACCTTGTCTTCCAGATCCCCAGATCTCCAGACCTCTGGATATTAACTCCAGACCTATTCCCACCTTCTGTCCAACATCCTGCACCTGTCCCCATTTAGACATCTCTGTCTTTCTGTCATATCCCATATGCTGGACCTAGATCCCATAATATTCCCACACCTTCTGGGCCTATTTCCGGACCCCACCTCCAACTCATTCCTGGATCCCCTTCCACTGTGTGCTCCATATCTAAGCAGGATTAGCTCTGCTATGGAATTATCCCTGAGCTCCGGACCTCCAGATCTTTACCACTAGCCTGATCTGTACACCCGTATCCTGTCCACCCTATGCACATTCCATCCAGCAAGACATCTGGACTTCACCTCCTCTCAGATTCCAGACTACATCCACCACCTCACATATCTCAGTCCTGTTTCTGCCCTGCCTTCCAGATCCCCAGATCTCTGGACCTATTCCCACCCTCCATCTGAGATCCTGCACCTATCCCCACTTAGGCATCTCCGCCTTTCTGGTTCTCAGTTATCTCTGTTTCCGTCTTGCTGATTGATCCTTGTACTAGTTTCATCTCCAAGTTCATTTACTTATGTTCTGTCTTACTTACCAATGTGTTTCCACATGCTCATACATAGCCTTACTCCATTGCTTACTGATCCTCTCAGATATCCTCTAGTATATAACCCCTGTACAACTCCTGTAGAGTCCTCAGTCAGAATATCATCTTAGATCCTCTTCTACTTGCCCAATCTTCTTCTGGACTTCAGTCCATCTGAGTTTGTCCTTTTCCATAAGGCCTAGGGATGGATTCCCTAGGCCAGAATTCCAGACCTTCGAATTTGTCCCCTATGTCTCTGTCCCAAGTCTAGAGATTGCTTCCCTAGGCTGGAGTCTTGCCTTTCCAGCACTTACCCTCTCTCCAGACTTTGGTCCACTTCCTGTCTCTCCAACTCTACCTAAGGGTAGTCTACCTCTGTTTGCTTCTACATTGGACTTTGTCTGATGTAGTCCCTATTCCTTCTGGACATCCTGTCCTGTGCACCTCCAGGTGTCCTGTCCTTTGGACATCCCATCCTCCTAACCCTCGGACATCCTGTCCTCCATACTTCCAGACCTCTGGACCTCCTATCCTTCCATCCTGTTTCCTGTAGAAGTATTACCTTGCAGTGGGAACTCTCCTGTGCTCCTCTGGACATTTCCTGTGCTCCTCCAGAAGTCCTCTAGCACTCTCCACCAGAGTAGCCAGCCTCTGGAAGTCCTTTGGACTTCAATGGACCATCATTGGACTTCCTCTAAAATGAAGGGCACATACTTGGGTAAGGGGCACAGCATATGAGCTGAGGCCAAGCCCCTCTGAGTCAGTCTCTCTCTCCCTTGAGCAAACCGGTGTGACAATCATACCAGCGCTAGGTGCATATGAGTGTCATAGGCATATTTTGCCTTGTCCAGAGGAAAAGAGTAAGGCGCTAGTCACCAGCACTATTCAGCTCCCAAGCTATCCACTTTGGAACCACTTTTCTCCCATAGTGTGCTACCCGGTCCGATGCCTAGGTATTCCATCCTCCCATGTCCTGCCTATGTCCACCTACCTCCGCTGGTGCATTATTTTTCCTTAAATGTCACTACTCATCAGTTGCAGGTCTTATTACATGTGTCCTTGCCAGTGTCACTACTATACTCACCTACACAATCCTGAACCCCTATGCAGTATGATAACATGACCTGTCCTACATACAGTACAGTACTTCCCTTCCCTGGACCTTTGCAGGTGTCAGGTCACTTTAGTTGCTATATCCTAGTTTTAGTGCAATCAATTCTGCTCTTGCCAATCTCTTTGATCGCGTGTCGCTTGACTTGCTTTAAGTGCGCATCACTAAAAAGTTCCCTCTGAAGTTTGACCTTCGCAACATCAGGATCACTATCGGTAGTCGAGCTATAATCTAGTCGCTATTGGGCATTCCACTTGCACTGTCTTACCTTACTCCTCACTTTCGCTCCCTTTGATTTCTTCTTGCTGTTGCTAGTCGGATGTTGAATAGTGCTATTGCATAAAACAACTTGCATAGCACCACTCACTTATATGCACATTTCTCTTGTTGGAACTCGCTTGTCGCTAGTCACTGATCGCTATAGCGCTACTCATTGGGTTTTTGGTCTTAGGTCACTATAGGTTATTAGTCCTTCGTGCTAACACTCCCCTTGCATATTAGTAGGGAGTTGCTTCATTAGCAGTCCTCTTGGGTTGAATACTACACTTGTGCCTATTTGGATAAGTAGCGCTAGTTTCTAACCAGCCTAGTCACTATTACTCCTTCACACCGGTTCTTAACAGTGTGGCACATGTGGAGCTGAACACCAAACAGCAACATGCAAAGTAGATGACCTGAACTTCTATCAATGTACTAACTGTGACTGCCAGGGACATGCTTCCTGGAGCAGGGAATGCCCCACCTTCATCAACAAATGGGAACAATCCAAGAAATGATCAGAAGATGCCAAATACTGCTACTTCCCAATGGACAACCCCCTTACGTGAGAAACACTAGATGGCAACATTGAACAGTGGAATGAATCCCTGACCTGGACAGCATGGAGCCAGCCAACAACAGACCTTGACAACCAAGGCAACTATGGACAACTCCAGACACACCTTCCCCAGCAACAGAGGACCATGCAACAACCCAACCATCAGCAAGGAACACAAGGTCATGGCTATCATCACCAACCCCATGATAACCCCAACCACATTCTGATCAATGCTAACCCACAAGCACACCTAATGACTAACTGGCTATCCTTCCACCCTCAGAACAATGGAAACACGACCATACAGGCAACTCTGACCATCCTGCCACATCAACCTCAACCTCAACCTCCCTCCCCATCTCTCTCTCCCCCCCTCAATCCTCGCCTCCCTGGTCCCCATCCCCACCCCCAAACCACCCAATCAAAAGCACCCCTACCTCAGGCTTTGACTAATGCAGCACAACCACGATGACCAACAACTCCCCAGAACAGACTTCAAAATATGGCAGCAAAACTTAAGAAAATCATCCAGCACCTGGGAACACATGCTCTGGAACCTCAACCCAAACACCTATGATCTAGCATGCATACAGGAACCATTCCTCAACCCAGTAGGCCTAGCTAACACATCCAACCTCAGACAATTCTGGGACGTAATATACCCCTCTAACCACCACACCAACCTGGAACAATCTCAATCCATCCTCCTCATCAACAAGAAACTATCCAAAAATAACTAGCATATAATCCCACTCAACTCACCCAACATTACAGTGATTGAGCTCCACAGAGACTTCAGCAAGGTATGCATCTACAATATCTACAATGCTTGTGACTACACACACACCCTCCAATTTATGGAGTGACACTTAGTAACAGAAGAGACAGCAGCTCGTAATTGAACAAACCCTGCTCGAGGCAAGACCAGAGAAACGAGCATGCACATGATCTGGTTAGGAGACTACAACCATCATCACCCAATGTGGGAGATGACGAGCAACAGCCACCTCTTTACCATGGCAAACCTAGATGCTGCGGAAGTACTAATCAATCTATTAGCTGAATATAATCTCACTCAAGCACTCCCACAAGGCATTGCAACGCTCGAGGCATCAAACACAAAAAATCACACCCACCCAGATAATGTATTCTGTTCTGTCAAAATTGAATATACTTTCACCCAATGCACTGTAGAATATCAACTCTGTCCTATTATCACTGACCACCTCCCAATTATTAGCACCATAGACCTACAACCAGAACACATCAACCTGTCACCACAATCAAACTTCAGAAACATCAACTGGAAAGACTTTAGAGAAGCCCTATCTACTTACCTAGACACATCTTCACCACCCACTGACATCCAAACCATAGATCAATTCTAGCAAACCTTCATACACCTTACCCAAGCAATCACCATACATCAAACAATGGTGGTCGTCAGACCTAGATGTTGAATGAAAGCAAGTACACAAGCTTGGATGGAAAGCTAGAGACTGACTGGCCAGGAGACAAGACCCTATCCACAAAGAGTTCCACATTGCCCACAACTGATTCTCCAAAAACATCAAGAAGGTGAAGAAGGAACACTGGGAAGAATGGCTTGAAGCACTAACACCTACTAATATTTGGGACTTCCACAGATACACAGCCAGTGACCCTACAGACCAAGTTCACATGAGAATCAAGACCTTGCAAGACCCACAAGATCTGGGAGGCAACAATGTAATGCAGAACAATGAAAGAAAGAGTAAGCTACTCTACAAGACCTTCTTCTGACCTCCCCCAGAAGATGAATATGTTAAGCCCAATTTCAATTATATCTCACCCATTTGTGAGTTCACACCCATAACTGACACCCAAATCTCCCAAGCAATAGCCAAACTCTCACCGTTCAAAGCTCCTGGCCCAAACAGAGTACCCAACTGCATATACAAGAAATGTGAAGACCTGCTTATTCCGTACATGGGACCAATATTCCATGCAACATTCAAGCTTGACTACTACCCAGAGGACTGGAAACTTTCATCTACTATAGTACTCTGTAAACCAGGAAGACCAAACTATAGCCTACTGAAAGCCTACAGGCCCATCACACTGCTTGACATAATGGGTAAGATCCTATCTTCATGCATTGCTGATGACCTGGTTTATATAGCCGAACACCACAACCTCTCCCACCCACACACTTCAGAGGCCACCCAGGAAAGTCAACAGTAGACTCCCTTCACCTACTGACAAAATTTGCAACAGATGCCTGGGCATTGACAGACCACTTTGTATCAATCCTATTCCTAGATGTCAAGGCGGCATTCCTGAGCATAGTAGTCAACTGAATGCTTCACAACATGTGACAAGTAGGCATCTCACTTGAATATATCAACTGGTACAAAAGATGACTAAGCAATAGACTGACCACCTTGCACTTTGATGACTACCGCTCAGCCCAATTCAACATCTCAAATGGGGTTGACCAAGGATGCCCCTTGTCAGTAATAGGTTTCCTATTTTATAACTCTCCCATCCTTCATATCGCTGACCCCAACCCACACTGAAAAGAACTTAGTCTGGGCTTCATAGATGATATCACAATAGCTGCATGAGGCAAGAGCTACGAAGAAGCAAATGGGAAGCTCAAAACCATGATGGAAAAACAAGGGGGCGCTTTAGACTGGAGTAGAGACCACAATGCTGACTTCAAACTAGACAAAATGGCCTTGCTATGTGTATCACACAGACAAATGCCAGACCCCAACAGAACAGGAAAAAGCATTCCCATCCCCTGACCATCCATCACCATCCGCAGACATGTCATTGAACCATCCCAATTCCACAAGTTCCTAGGGGTAATAGTAGATGAAGAGCTCACATTCAAAGAGCATGTGATGTATGCACTAGCAAAAGGCACCAAATACACAATGGCATGTCAAAGAATGTCACATGTAATGAAAGGAGCCCATGGCCACCTACTGAAGAAGTTATACAAGGGTGTAGTAATCCCTAAAATGCTCTATGCCACTGATGTGTGGTGCTAAGGCCTCATAGCAAAAGAACAAGGAGTAAAAGTGGCAGGACAAGGCATGAGAGGCTTCACCTTGAAAATGGCAAGAGTTCAAAGAATGGCAACAACCATGGTAATGGGGGGAATGAGAACTACCACTACTGATCTCCTTGATGCACACACTAATGTCCTTCCCTTTCAACAGCTGCTACGCAAAATCTGCCAGAGGGCCATCCTGTGAATGATCACATTGCACCACACACATCCCCTTCATAAGGGAATCTACACAGTGTACAACTCATGTACCAGAAGAGACTTCCAGGGCTGCAAGAGACACCTGTCACCTATGATACGCCTGGTGAGCAGCAGAAATATGCTGTCACCTTATTAGAACATCTGTTCTCACTTCTTCCTATCAATGCAACAGTCATTACTTTGTATGATGTTGGCTGTGTACTATCTTGTTCACTTTCACAGGTATGCTTTGCAATCATTCATTGTGTATTCACCTAGTAACAACTTGCAGTATGACATTCTAGACACTTGTATTACTTCATGCCTCTGCTTTGCAACAACAGCTATGCATGCCTATGGACATGAGTGGGGATGCCAGCTTATCTACAATCCCTGTATGTGCAGTGGACTCAGTTTATCGGATGGAGAAGGCACTAAGTGACTTTGGTCATGACTTGTGCATCTGATTGGTACTCAGCAATCATCATCAGTCAGTACATCTCCTTTTCACACAACTTCACATATTCATTCTGGCATGCTTTAGTGTCAGCGACATCCATGGCTTATAGACCACCAGGCAGCCACCATCAGAGCTGAAATGTGCACAGACCTCAGTGATTGGGTCAAGCAACAAATTCATGGCATTAAGACTCAAACAAATGCCATGCAGGATGTCCTCACTACCTGTGGTGTCTCTATTGAAGATCTATGGTCATTGTGGGCTGATCAACGACATTTGAAACTATCTATTCATGCTTGTAAGTCATACATATTTGTGCTTTCATTAATTGCTGACTGGCTTCTTATCAGATGCTCCTGCATGTCTCAAAAAAGAACTGGATACAGTTCTTGCTTTACAGGCTGATATGGCCACTTCAAATCAGGCCTTGCAGACCACCCACACCATGCTTGAAAGGGAGGCAGCATCGGATAACACCATGGTTGCTCTTGATGGTTTAGAGAGGGGCCACCAATGTCTAATGGAGAAGGTCGAAATGCTCTATGCTTCACTCAACATTCAGGACAGGTTTCCAGAGCTTCAAGGTGTCAATCTGGATTTCATCCATACCCTTCTGATGACACATGACCTCAAGATCAATATACACAAATGTGCAATTGGTAGTTTTTTTGAGTGGGATAAACTGGACAGGGCGGTTGGTGTGGCTCAGCAAGCTTTGGGTAAGACCTAATCAAATCAATCATTTTACTTTCAAACTAATTCCAACATATCAGGCATGAAGCTTCATCAACAAACTCATAAAGCAATAGCAAAGAGACAACCAGCACTGATGACTGCTATTCATAAGTTCAACTCTTATTGTGAGCGCCTAGACAGCCTCTATGACCCTTTGTGGGGGATACCACTTCCAACAGCACTTCCAACCAAACTTGTGGATTTGCACAATGACCAGACCCTAATGGAGGACATCTGGATTATGCTGTGCAAACACAACAATGGCTAGACACTTGTTAAAGTGCCTAACCAAAAATATTGTTGTAGGTTGATGCTCCGCCTAGCTGCTACACTTGCAAGCAAGAATGTTTGACCCTAAAGGGAATTGCTACTGAGAACGGCCAATAATACTAAAGACCCGAAAGTGCGCAGAGCATGGGAACAAGTGTGCAGGTATGTAGAGTGTGGGAATGCAGAAGTGCAGTTGATGAGCAGTTGATGAGCAGTTGATGA
The DNA here is from genome assembly GCF_016647635.1 of Suillus subaureus. NCBI lineage: Eukaryota > Fungi > Basidiomycota > Agaricomycetes > Boletales > Suillaceae > Suillus > Suillus subaureus. The sequence goes on from NW_024538630.1 coordinate 47,250, forward strand.
GGAAGTGCATGATGCTAGGGTAAGGGATAGGGAAGTCTTAAGGAATGGTGCAGGTAACAAGTGAGGACAAGGGTATTGATTGCATGGGTAAGGAAAGTCAAGACAAGGTGTCCAGGTATAAGGTAACCAATAGGGGCTAAAAGCGCGCACTAATGGTGACTGCTCCTAAGTAAAACCTAAGGGAAGGAAATACTGTAGAAGGGAAGTAAATACAAAGTAGTCACTCTAGGCACTTTATACTAGCTAAACCCTCTCGGAAATGGAAGGGATGGGACAGACAGGCAGTAGGAATATGTAAAGACATGTAATAAGGCTGCAACACTTGTTACAACACACGAGGCAAGGCAAAATACATACCAATGAGGTAGGATGGACAATGGACTGATGTGGGACATCTGTAAGGTAGTCCAAAGGTGCAGGAAATCAACCACAGGTATGTGCGCAGTGCAGGAGTGAATGCATGGGTCTGCAGAGTGCAGGAATACATGTCCGGAGCGGGTTGAGTGTGGGAAAAGCAGTCAATGGTTTTGTAGCTTTCCATCACCTATATCAAAAGATGGCCATTGCAAGCCTAGCAGGAATATGATCATCACAACGCCCTCTGCAGGAGACATACCATGCTGGTTGAATGATTCGGCCATGAGAGATGGAATCTGTGCCCTCCTCAAACATGATCAATGTCAAGAGGAACAGCAGTGTCTCAGTATTGAAGCTGACAACCTGTGCTCTTATTTTGGAGATGAGCTCTCTGCTTTAAAGCTTGTGTTTTCTTCTGATGCAAGTAAGTAATTCCAGTGCTTCATTCTGCCATTTTCTGACGATCTCAATAGACCAACCATTGATATTCTTGCTGCAAACCTGCTGAGACCACTTTCTTCAGCTACAATCATGCTGGGTAAATCCATTTGCTTCTGTAGCTCACTTTTCTAGTCATGCTAGAGAAGCTTCAGATGTCATAAAGACACTTATGGGAGGTGCAACCAGTGAAGTCAACCTCAGTTTGATTAATGATGCATTAACACTGGAAATTGATCACCAAGATGATGACATCCCAGACTTCAAAGCAGGGCCATCAGATGTTGATGCACATTAAATTGCATTTGCTGATTTCCTTGAAGAGGATGCCACTGCTAACAAAGATACAGAAGATATTGGTGATGTGGGAAAAGCTAACATAATCATTTGTTAAGCAATTTCAAAAGTACACCACCATTTTCCATCTTCTTTGCTCTTTTGAAACCATGGATAGATACTTCAAGTTGATGAATCACCTGTGCCCTACAAGGATCTGAGTTTTGCTACACAAAGGTCAGGTACAGCTAAGATATGGCCCTCTTGGCATGGCTTCCCAGAACAAATATTTGATCCAAGGGATATCTCCTTCCTTGGTTCCCCTACTGCATGCCTCAATGATGTGTGTCTCAATGGATATGCAATCTTGCTGCATGACACCTACATGTCCACACATGCTGTGCAGCACACTGCCATTCTCTCTACTCACAACCTCCCATGTATTTGATACAATGCACCTGATGAGATCCTCTGGCATCAAACTTTGTGGATGTGTTATTGGGAGAAGGAAGTATGGATATTGCCCATTCATCAGCCAGTTCCTGTTGGTCATTGGGTACTCTGTGTTATCCATTGTTCCTCCAGGAAATTCTATCTTTTTGACAGTTTAGCTGAGGAGCACCCTTGGCAACATGACATCAAAGCGAGTGCATTATTATAGTATATGCAGGAATACTGTCATTATCCACATAGGCTATTATGACACTTGTGTCTCATCTACTATCTATTGCTTGTTGACACCACCCTGTGGTATCACTTGATCTTGGAGAATGGGTAGCTCATCCACTTATTGTAAATTTATTTGTTGTGAAGTCTCAGTCCTTACTAACTACATTTTTCCAGCTTCAACCTCGGCAGACAAACGGTTATGACTGCAGAGTTTGGGTGCTAGCTGAGATTATGGCAGTCTTATGAGGTTTCCATCTTACAGGATTGCAAGAGGATGATATGGAGAGCTTCCAACATTCATTATATTGCCTCATTCTCAATCTCAACACACTGTAGATGGGAATTATTTAATGAATGTAGTAGTTAAGCAATGACTTTGTTCTGGGTAATTTTTATTTTAATGTCACCCTTGTAGTCTGACAGCCTCTGGAGGCTCTGATAACTGAGAAAATGAGCCTCTCAAAAAAACTGCACATTTTTAACAGAAATGTTAACTTGTTACTACTGTAGGCACATGTCCTGGAGACTTGATGTACATCAAACTGAAGTGAAAATGTCTGAATGTAGAGGGCACCCACCTTTTCATTAAGTTGGGAGGCACTACATGTTACCATCTCTGGAAAGTTCTGCTGCCAGTGCAGTGGCATACCTTCAAAGTTCAAATTTTTGAGCTTCCTCAAACTTACTAGAATTTTCCTCATTCCAAAGGTTTCTCTTGCACATGGTCTGCACATGATCAATTGATTGTTATCTAGAGCTGGTGCTACTTTCAAACACTGTCTAAGCACTACCTCCTGCAAGATGGCCATGACCAACAGCACATCAAATTCACCCTGTGGCCTCATTGATTCTGCCACACTCACAGATTCACAATCTTTTCTGTTTCTTGGATTGTGAGTAGTTGTCTAATTGGATGTTCAAATGTTACTGACCTGCTTCTAGCTTGTCAATGTAGCTATGTCAACAGAGGACACCCAACCTACTGAAGTCTCTGGAGGCTCCTGCCTCAGTAAAGAATGGAAAAACCTCGATGGGATACCTTGTATTATGGGTGGGATGAGGGCACTTGCTGGTAAGATTAATCATGACACATCCATCCTATCTAAAAATCATTTCAGCATCACTTGGTGGGATGCTCTGTGGGCACACAAGTGCTGACTTCCCCTATAAAACTCTCCCAAGGGAACTAGCTCGCCTCAGGTATGTCCTCACCAATTACCCTAATGATACCTTGATACCCAGCGAGCTGCGCCCCTCTCTCTCTCTCACACCAAAGGCATCCATGATCTGAGCCACTACCATTGCATCAATCTCATCAACCACCTCAAGGCAGGCACCCTCACCATCTGAGCAGTGAAGAGTGATGCTGCTCATACACATCTCACTACATCAAAGGACCCCATTGTAATCAGAGAAGCCCCCTCAGCTTGCTCTTTACACTCCCATGGGCAGTGTGCATTTGCTGATGGTTGAATCGACAGAAAGGGTCTTCCTCATCTTAGTTTACCTTCTTCTTTACCTACTTCTTGTTGTTGCACCCAAGTTATTGTGGAAATCACACAACCACCTCCTCAACCAGCTTCTTGAGCAGTTCCAAAACCATCTGGTGTGCATACCAGTGATCTTATCCCACACATTACTTCTGTCAAGGGGAGACCATCCAGTTCCAAGGACGATGACATGACTGGCAGTGCAAATGATGAGGACGAGTCAGAGTTGCAATTTAGTGACAGTGAAAGTCACCCTGCAAAGTGCCTTAGATGTTGATCAAAGTCCATCCTATCATCAAATGTAGATAGCAGATGTACATAGGTCATTCTTTGGGACTAACCTAATTCTGACATTGTGTTGTCTTGGGCATGAAGTAGATTTTCAGCCATGGATTAATGAAATCTTTAGTCACAAAGCCATTTGATACCAAGCCCCCTTTGGAGCCTCTGGAGCCTCCAGAGGTTCACCAATTCACCATCTACACCCTCCTCAGTGGACCTCCATGATGTCTGGTACATTGTTTGCTTCTATACCTCCATTTTTCTAACTTATTTAGTCTTGAAATTAAGGACTTCCTTCACACACACTTAAATTTTGATATAAGTATGAGGTGTTGTGCCCTCCTTTTTTTACCCACCTTTTGGATCTGCAATTCCAGTGAGTATTTTCATTGCTACATGTCATTTTCTCTGATCTTGCGCAAAGGGTATGAAGCTTAATCTATCAGACTACTATTCTGACCCTACCAATGACCAGGCATCCTCACCTCCTGTGTACCTTTCTGTGTTATCACCTGCTGCTATGGATTCCAAATATACACAGGGAGGATATGCACAGGAACAGTTCAGAGGTGGTTGATACAAGGATCTGCTAACAGAACTCACTCCATCAAGACTATGGAGCACAATCAAGCCCACATCTCACAACATTGGTATCGCAAGGGATGCTGCTATCCAACATCAAGCAGCCTGTGCTCCCAGCAGCTATACCACTAATACCTTCACATCTGGTAATTCTTATTGAAGATCTTTTCTCCAGATTTCTGACTTTGTCCTTGCTGCTAGAGTTGATGCACTCCAGCCATCACAACTCTCCTTTCATTGAGGCCATGCCTGCTCAACATCCTGCGCAGACTCAAGATCTATTTTCCAGCACATTGGCACCCACTAGCCAGCAGCCACAGCCAGTCATGCCTCAAAATTTGGATGTATTCACCCAGCAGCCCCAGTATGGCGCTCTCGATCAAAACTCCATGGTTCCTTATAACCTTCTTACCATACCATCTGGAGTTCAGCCATTGTGGCCCATGCCATCACCTCTGATAGAACATGAGGCTCCCAGACTCTCCCCTAGCCCACTGGCTTTGTATTCGCAGTTACTGACCTCACCACTTCTCATGCCTGCAGTTGCAGGTCCAAGCTCTCAGGGAGGTTCACAGCCCAATATGCATGGGTCAGATGGGCCCTGGAATTTTTCATCCATAGTGTTAGCAAACTCTTTGCCACCTCAAGGAGCTGTTCTGATGATGCATATCATCCCACCAACTCCCCTCAAGCCTTTTGAGCTTTTGGCTCCACCTTCTGCTGGTGTGCCATGTCACCATGCAGTCACATTCAGTCCATCAGCCACTGGAATATCTCATGTTGGGTCTGATGTTATGATGGATGATGATAATGCTCCCATTGCTGGTCGACATTCATCAGAGACAAACTCTGCACTCAAAGAAGGGTGCACTGCTTTGGATGCCATTGTCAATGATACCACAAAGAATATGAATATGCCGTCCTACCAGGTAATCAACCTGTGGATGAAGAGTTGAGGTCAAGTGATCAATAGCACCAACTACTGGAATCTTTATGCAGGGTACTTCAAGGACTGGATGTGCCAGGAATTTGTAAGGCTTGGTGATGGCGCTCCTCCTCAGGATGGTTCAATGACACCAAGTAAGTGATTCGTTTATACTGTGTGCTTTTTGCTCAGTGCCATATATTGATCTTACAGGCACTGGTGTTCACCGTCAGTGCTATGAGCTCTTCAAGAAAAGCTATCCAGACACTTATCAGGATATCCTTGATACCTACAGAGAACTCAACATGCTGACAGATAATCAAACCATTGTGCAAGCAAGGGTTTGAGGCCACCATCATCATATGTGGTAACATTGTTAATGAAGATGTGTCACTAGGCCATGTTCACACAATGCCCAGCACTGGCAGTGTAAGTGTTACCCTCCTTGAAAGTATTTTATGTATTAATACCTCTGTAGTTTTTCAAAAGTGCTGCCAAGCTAGTAATGATGCCATCATTGGGCATATCAAAAGCACATGTGTACAACACCATCTCACTGTCTGCTGTGGAGCAGGCCTTCAAGGGCACAGAAGGAGATCAAGAGCAGGTGCTGATAGAGATCCCAGATGTGAGCTCATCTGAGTCAGAGAAGGAGAAGGATGCATTGAAATTGCTGAAGGCTGGTCTCATCAAGTAAGTTGGTATGTAGCACATCATGTCCATGGTTTTATGAGATCCTGACATTTTTTTCTCAGTGGACCTTGGTGGGAAGTTTGCCGACAGACTTTCCTCATGGATCCTGATGCCTAGTTCCCTCACTAATGACCATCTATGCATTGAGGGGTATCCTGCACACTTGAGTTTGATGCCAGGAGAATCTCATAACATTAATTTATGGAGTAAAGTCTTGCAGGACTGACACAACATGAGGTCAATGTGCTTGCTCATTTGTTGAAGGCAAAGACAATGCACATTGTTAAGGCAAACCAAAACCATAGGAGGTATGTGCTGATACACTTATTAGACCACTGTAGCTCATAATAATTTGACAGGTGCAGTGATAGTCTCCAAGGAGCCTGTCATCATTGGTAAGGCCCCTCCAGCAGACTCTATTTTCCAAATGTGAGGCAGATGTTTGTTAATGGAACATTTGATTATGGTGGCCCTCCACACCTTCAAGCCAGCTCTGCCATTACCAGGAAGAAGCCAAAGGTCCCCATGTCAGCGCACACTCAGGATGATGTTATGGGTATTGTGGCCAAAGACACCATGACTACCATCCAGAAAACCAACTTGCGTTCCGAGGTACTCATACCTCCTCCATCACATCCATTTAAGCTTGCAAAGCGACTCCCTACTAAACCAGTGCCAGCTCCCATAGAAATTCTGTCCAGTACAGATGGTGTTGAGAAGCCTGATGAGGAGCCTCTCAACTCATCCAATGGCAAAATCCATAGTGAGGATAATGCCGACTATGGTGATTTTTCACATTCACGTTCATGGAAGCTTGATACCAGAGTTGTACAAGCTATGAAAAAGCATGTACAACCAATTGGGTTAGAGGAGGAGATGGCCATTGAGAACAAGCCAAGTGCACAAGCCACAGGCAAGGCTCATGCCAAAGGAGGGCACTCATCTCCTCTCACAGTAGGGTTCTCAGGAGATGAAGAACAGCAATCACAACCTGCTATAGGTAAGTCTTGATGGTTATCTCAGTTCAGTAGTGATCCTGACTGATAATTAAACAGACAATGCAGCAATGCACCTGTGTGATGGACCTCCTGACATTGTGAAAGGTATTGCTCTACATAAATGTCTGAAGATTTACTAAGATCAGCCCAGTGTGATGTGCATGCCCAGTGACTAAGGAGGCCAACCTGCTCTCACCAAGACCATGCGTCTCTTGCAAGAAGATGAAGACTCACAGAATAATAGCAGAGCTGTGCAGCCTGAGACATTAGTTGATCATTTGACCTCTGTGCAAGTCACTGAAGCACCCATTCTTCTGGCAGTGCCATCTTCCCCATGTAAAACTGAACTTCCTGCCAAACACACAGGTGGTAATGGACAGTCTGGCCATGTCCAAGATGTGCCTCCCCCACTACTGCAAAATCTAACATGTGCCCCATCTGAGGATATTTGTCCTGGCCCACCATTTCTAACCTTGATGCACCAGAACCTTGCCATGTTGACCCTTGTGGGGCCACAACAATCACTCCCATGAGCCTCATGACACCTGATACATTCATGGTGACCTGCACACTCATCAAGACAGCTCTCCTGCACTCCCCGATGATGATCATTACCTCAGTGATGCACCATGTGGTGCATACAGTGGCTCAAAAAGTGACTCAATGTTTGTGACTTTTTGTGTAATTGCTGTATTATGAGCTAGGGTGTGAGAATATGACTAAGCCATAGGGAGGTGTGGAAAAGCTCTGCTTCTAAGCTTTATGTTTGATCCCTCCAGCGTGAGAAAATTATGTCATCAAGTGAAGATATGGTCAATTTAATTTGGTGACTCATTGAGACACTTTTTGACTTTCAGTTTGACCAACACAATCTCTATAATTCTGGTACTTGGTGTTTCCTCCTGTTGCTCTAATTACTTCTGCCACTCTTCTATGCATAATATCTATCAATTTGAGGCATTCCTCATCAACAATCTTGCCCCACTCTGCTGCAACTCTCTCCCAAAGCTGAAATAACCCTATTGAGGATCTTGATAGACTGCAAGTGATATCTTAAGTAATTACCAGGGCTGTTCAATAGGGTTGAGGTCTAATGACTGGACTTGCCATGATAGCACACTGATGCCATGGTTTTCAAACCATTTTATGGTCAACTTGAAGTATGCTTAGGGTCATTATCTTGTTAGAAGATAATGTGTTCTTCATTAATTCTTGATTCTTGCATGCTTCTGAGCAGATACTTTTCCAAAACTGAAATGTGCTGCTTCACATTCATCCTCCCACCCACCTTACAGAGAATTCCTACTCCATTCCACCTCATACAACACCATACCATCAAATTTCCTATTCCATACTCTAGTGTTTTCTTGACCTTTCTTTCTTCTAGTAGTTCTTTTGCATTTCATTACATATATTCCTAGCTATCTGACCCCATCCTATTGATTTTTGTTTCATCTGACCAGGTAGCCCTATTCCAGTCCTCAACAGTCCAATATTGAGGCTTTAAAGCAAAGGTAAATCTCCTTCCTATATAGGCTGAAGACAGGACAGGCTTTTCTGCCTGTTTACAACTTTAAGATTGGCTGCCTTAAGAGTACCCCTGACTATTTGAGTGGAGAGAGCAGTATAGATGATGTCATTAATGAATTTGGTAGCTTGAGTAGCATTGGCAGCCTGCCTAGTTGGAATATTATGAACAAGAGATTTTTTGTTATATGATGTAAGCTTGAAAGGATAATCTAATTTGATATTTTTCTTATCTGGAATGACTTTTTTATGATCCTAATGATAGTAACCCTGCTCAGACAAGTTTTGGTGGCAATCTGCCTGGTATACAGATTAGAAAAGCTGATGATAATAACAATAGGGGCTATTTCAGCTGTGGGAGAGAGTTGCAGCAGAGTGAGGCAAGATTGTTGATGAGGAATGCCTCAAATTGATAGATATTATGCATAGAAGAGTGGCAGAAGTAATTAGAGCAACAGGAGGAAACACCAAGTACCAGAATTATAGAGATTGTGTTGGTCAAACTGAAAGTCAAAAGTGTCTCAATGAGTCACCAAATTAAATTGACCATATCTTCACTTGATGACATAATTTTCTCACACTGAAGGGATCAAACATAAAGCTTAGAAGCAGAGCTTTCCCACACCTCCCTATGGCTTAGTCATATTCTCACACCCTAGCTCATAATACAGCAATTACACAAAAAGTCACAAACATTGAGTCACTTTTTGAGCCACTGTACATGTACCATGAAGACTTGGGCTGGCATGCATATGCCAGGCGACCATGACCTGAAGGAGAGTACCCTTATCAGAGGGAATATTTGTATTATGGTGACTGTGGTGAACCTTACCCAGGATATGCTTATGCTCCTTACCATGAGAACCCAGGTTATTGTGATGCCAGTGGGAATAGACAGCCATATTATCATGACGCATGGTACACAGACCATGAACTTCTGGATGACTGTTCGCATGGACCTCCCCCATCAGACATCTGTGGAGAATACATGCATCCAGCTGGTCGTGAAGGTCAAGTTGGCTACTAGCATGCATATCAGTGTGAGGCTTTGACAGATGGGCATTGCAGGAGCAGGAGTCCCATTGCCAATGCAGTGCCAGGATCATCTGAAGGAGGGGCCATTCCAAGGTAAATCCAAGGTGTCTGTTGTCTCGATACTATGCTTTTGTACAATGTTCTGATCACTTGCTGCATGTAGAAAATACACCATGATTCATGTCTGATTTGGTGTGTGGGATAATCATCACAAAAAACGTGCAAAATTACATTTTGGCATATGAATACAAGATGATGTATAGTTAGTTGACATGTTCAACCAGGTCACTCATGACATGATGTGGCCACTCTATTACATAATGAGGCATGAGCAAAGAATTAGAGTAAGGTCTTCAGGCAAGTGGAAGGTGCCAGTAGCATCTTGTGTTTCCACTCACCCATCTCGCTCATAGACTCTAGTCCTATCAAGCATTTCTTTTCTCTTATTCTACCTCTCTACCTCTGCACCATACCTACATCATTTCTCCTCTTCAATTTTCCCTTTTCTCAAAACTAAGAACCCATAATAATAAATACCTCTGTCCTTCCAACATGGCCAGGATCACATCAGACCTGGCTCTGGATATCCAACCCGACTTCACATCTCCCACCTTTGAAGCTCTCAGAGACTGCATCATTGGTGGAACACAAGCATTGCACCAGGAAGTAGCAGCTGACCTCACCACAGCCTGGCAGCAGGACTGGGACAACAGAAGCATTGCATGGGTTGCGCAAGTCAATGAGGATGCTCGTCTCACAGCTGAAGCAGCACAAACAGCACATGAACACACAGAGCATGAACATCTTCACCTAGAACAAGAAACTGAAGATGAACTTCAGGAAGCTGAGAAGAAGAAGCCCAAGATGAACGATTTCAAGTGTGGAATGGTGGTAGGCGACACCCTCACCCCTCATCCATCTCAGTATGCCATACACAAGTTGAAGTCCTTTGAGTACATGGAGCTTTGGTATTTTAGCCCTGACAGTTGCAAGGAAACCTCAGATGAAGCAAAATTGTCAGCAGAGGACGCTTTTGGTTTCACAAGGGTTGATGACTTCATCACCCTCAAGCCAGTCACATCCTTCAAAGCATCCCACAAAGCCATTCAAGACCATAGCCTCAATTGGCACCAGTTCGACCTCACAAAGAACAGTTTCCTCCTCTACATCAACAAGCTGAACTGGCCTGAGAAGCGCCAATGGGCCATCACCATGTTCTTTATGAACATTGTGGTGCATCCCTGTAGGACTGAACCCTTTGGAGAATGCACTCTGCTCCTGTATGCAGCCTGCATTCATCAGGATTGGCATGACTCTCTAGTCCTCGACAATGCTTTTGACATCAGCATCTTCAATCTTACTTTGCTTAAAAACATGACAGAGGAAGTTTGGAACAAGTCACGTCTAGAAAGCCTCACAGAGGTCAGTTCCTCCCAAAAAGAGTCCCAGTGCTGCTTCCAATACTAACCACTACTGCTTTCCTGCTCCCTCTCTGTGAAACCTGCTACCTATCCGTGCTACCACTGCTTCCTCTTCCTCCACTTCCACTGCTACCACACTTCTGCTGCTTCCTCCCTACCTTTGCTTCTGCTCCTGCTGCCCCTCATACAGATGCAACTTGCGTCTCAAGCACAGCACCTCCCCAACCAAGACCAGGGTGCCCCACACCATCCCCAGGCCTGAGGAGGAAACCATCATATCCACTCTTGCTCTCGTTCCCCCCCACACAACACCTTTGGTCGCCTTCCTCCTCATCCCACCTCACTGCACTACCAGCGCACCAGACAAGACGAAAAGAAGCCTCCCCAAGACCAACAGTTTTTTCAGATTGGTGCAGCACCAAACGGCCATTATGCTTGTGCCTTGTGTCTCAGCCATTTCACCCACAACATCCACAAGTGCAAAAGTGAGGTTCTCTGGGACAGAAAGACTCCCACCTTCTGTCGTCAAAATGCCAAAGGCTGTCTCATCAATGCCTGGGGGCTCCAGCTATGCTATGATTGGCAGCATCCCAACAGTTGCACAAGCATCAGCAATGAGCACGTGCATGAATGTTCAGGTTGTGGAAACACAAACCATGGTGCTTAGAGCTGTCCTTGAGGACAGGATGCTTAAGGTGCTCACCCCATACAACCTGGAAGCCTGGCATGTCGCCCTTATGAAATCCAGCCTCATACTTAAATATCCCCATATTCCCCATTTGTTACAGTATGGTTTCTTTGGCAGTATCCCTATCATTACAGTCACCCTTACCCCGCCTAATAACCCTTCTACCATTGAACACACTAATGCTTTTGCCATGATCCTCATCAGGGAATTTGAGACCAGATGCTACCTGGGTCCACTGCCAAGAGCAACCCTGGAGTCAGTCATTGGACCCTTCCAAACTGCACCTCTCTCCCTTATCCCAAAGCCAGGCAAGCCAGGAAAATATCACCTCATCCAGAACTTATCGCACATCTCTCACTATCCTTTGCACTCAGTCCAATCTATTAATTCTCACATTGACTCGAATCTATACCCTTGCACATATGGCACTTTTGCCACAATATCTCTCTTGGTCTGGCATCTCCCTCCTGGCTCTGAAGGAGCCACTCACGATGTGGCTGAAGCTTACAGAACAATTCCCTTGCACCTGTCTCAGTACCCAGGCCTTGTGGTCCAGACAGGAGAAGATGAGTTTGCAGTCGATACCAGTTTCTGCTTTGGATGTTCATCAGCAGCTGGAACTTACAGGGGCCTTGCAGATGCAGGCACAGATATCCTTTGCAGCAAAGGTGTCAGCCCACTCTCAAAGTGGGTCAATGATCATCTATTTTTCTGCATTCTGCTTAAACACCTGGACAGTTACAATGAGCAGAGATCAACCTGGGCACGTGGTATCGCTACCAATGGAGGCATGCGCTCTGACGGAGGCAGAAGATGGTATCATGGGATCACCTTCCCAGATGAATGATCAGAGGAGTTCAATGAAGATTGTATCTTCCCAATTCTTGACCTTTCACAGTGGTCCCCACGTTCTCCCAGAGATGCCAAGTTCTCCTATTGCCTGGATGATGTCACCTTCTTCTCTGCACAAACCAGAATGCCATGGGAACCCTCCAAGGATATCCCTTTCAGCTCTAATCCACCATTCATGGGTTTCACTTGGAACTTGGACTCTCGCACAGTGAAACTCACAGCCAGGAAGAAGGACAAGTATCTGGCTGTGATTGCTGCCTGGGAAGCGCAGCCTCATCACACTCTCGCTGAAGTTCAAAAGCTCCATGGTAAGCTGTTGCACACCGCACTCATTGTTCTTGCTGGCAGAGCCTATCTCACCAAGCTGGAAGCCATGCTCCCAATCTTTGGTGACCATCTGTTCATTCCTCACTCCCCACCCCAGAACTGCCCTGCTGACCTCAGGTGGTGGACTGCAACTCTCTGTCAGCCCACCATTCACAGGACCATCTCTGGTCCCTGTGAAGTACTTGACCCAAACACCTTCTCAGATGCTAGCTCAGGTGTGGGCATTGCAATTTGGATCAACAGTTGGTAGAGAGCATGAAGACTCATCCCTGGCTGGAAAACTGACAATCGCAACATTGGATGGGTGGAAGCCATCAGTTTTGAGCTCCTCATCCTCACCATCATTCATGCTCCCAAGCCCAGACCAATCCCTTATGTTAAGGTTTATGGAGACAACCAGGGAGTTGTTGAGGGCTGGTGGAAAGGACACAGCTGGAATTGCACAACTAATGGCATTTTCAAACACATCTACAGTATCACAGAATCTGTGGCCTCCACTGTCCTCACATGATACATTCCAAGCGCCCTCAACCCAGCCGATAATCCTTCCTGTGGAAAGTACCCTCCTTGCTCCCTACTTCTGCCCCCCATTCCTATCGATCCCACTCTCAGGAACTTCATCGTCGACTTCAATGCCCCTCTACACCCAGCCGAGACCCACAGACTGTTTCCCCAAGTCTCACTTCACGCTCCCACCAAAGCCCATTTCCAACCAGCTCATGCAGAGTGCACCCTCACAAACTGGTAACTTGAGAGACAAGGAGAGGAATTGTTCAAAGTGTTGGAAGCATACCTATCCTGCTGACCTCACCCCATGCATCTCAGCTCTCCGCCCTCACTGCACCACAAGAGACCGTCTCCAGATGTGGCTCTCAGCTTCCACCAGACTCCCCCACAGCTCCCTTGCTTCCCGCAACATGGTAAGGATCCAAGAAGTTATGATTCACGCTTGGGCTGAAAGCACTTGCGAGTCATATGGCTCTGGCCTGCTCATCTTCCACATGTTCTGTGATGCTCGGTCAATCCCAGACCATGACCGTGCACCAGCCAGCTCCATCCTCATCACAGCCTTCATCGCATTCATGGCAGGCTCTTACTCAGGGAAGACCATAGCTAACTACGTTTTCAGCGTCCGCACCTGGCACATCCTACATGGTCACCAGTGGGTCCTGAACAACGAGCAGATTGATTCCCTCCTCAGAGCAGCTGACAATCTCACCCCCAGGTCCTTGAAGCGCAAGAAGAGACGCCCTTACACCATCGAGTTCATCTGCATGCTGTGCAACAAGCTTAACCTCAAATCTCCCCTCAACTCCTCAGTCTACAGCTGTCTGACCACCACCTTCTTTTGCACAGCTAGGGTCAGCAAATTCACCATACCCACCCTCATAGCCTTTGACCCCAACACTCATGTTAAGCCATCTGATGTCTGCACCGAACGCAACCATAGTAACCTCAAAATGAGAGTATTCCACATCCCACGCACAAAGACAGCAAGAGACGGAGAAGATGTTTCCTTTGCCAGGCAGAATGGTCCCACAGACCCTGAGCAAGCCTTCCTCAACCATTTGAGAGTCAATGACCCTTCTCCCAGTTCTGCGTTGTTCTCTTATTGCCACAAGAAAGGCCACTGGGTACTCACAAAGCAGAAATTCATAGCGCATCTAGCAGAGGCAGCTAAGGCCACTGGGATGGACCCTTTGCAAGGGCATGGTATTTGCATCGGCTCAACTCTTGAATACTTGCTGCGCAATGTCCTGTTCAAAGTTGTCAAGACGAAGGGGTGCTGGGCCAGCGATGCATTCCAGTTGTACCTGTGCAAGCATGTGCAAATCATGGCACCTTACATGCAAGCCACTCCCACAATTCATGAGGAATCTGTCCGCATCTCCATGCCTAGGGTCTGCTGAACCCCTCTGTCCTTCCTGTAAGCAGTCACTTCCTCCTACCTGTCTGGGTTTCTGCGACTTTGCTGCGATGTGTTGTTATTGACTCCTAACTTCTCAGGGATTTGCAGCTCACCTTTTTCTCTTGGTTAGATCTCTGATTGGGGCCAGAAAGCACTGCGCACATTCACCCACTCACTTAGTAGCCTGTTGTGTCATTTGCATAGTCATCTTGAACAAATATATTAAATTTTCCGAGTTTCCTCTCCTTCACTTGTGCATCCTAGTGCCAACCCTAAGACTACCCATACATGGCACACAGAAGTGTTTCCAAAATTAGTGAGATGTTCTCAACCATTCAACTACTCCACTTGACTACCAACCACTCCCATGATGCCACTGCCACAACTAGTGAGCACAACTTCTTATTGTAAATGCCTCTATGGATCAGTCAGTACCTACAATGCACTCCCTGAACCTCAGAACAAGATTGCTATGGATAAGCTCTTGGAGGAAGAATTCATCAGTACTGTCTTATGGGAAGAAAAATCACTCCCCAAAGATGCCAAGTCTGTTATGGATACCCTTATCTTACAGACTGATTTCACTCTAGCATCTCTCAGCAAAATTTTCTATTTCAAGTCTGGGCAAGGAGGGAAGAGGGTTAAGAGTGGGTCTATCTTTCAACCTGCTGCATGCCATGGCACAAATGCAGAATGGCTGTTCGATGACAGGAATGTCCAGCCTAAGTTGTTGGTAGACTCCAGAAAACAGAAGAAGAAGGTGCAGGTACAGAAGGGACAGGGACAAAAGGCAGGGAGGGCACAAAAGTCACAACCACACACACACAGATGAGCATGGTGTTGGCCACATTGACCAATACAGAAGTGGAGATATTGGATTTGTCTTTCACAATGCCTGAAACCGACAAGAGCTTTGGTGCCAAAGGATATGACAACAAGCACCCCAACAAGCAGCCTCAGGCATCAGTGACAACAGAGGGCAAGTGGACCCTCCTCTTCAACATCTTGCAAGCTGCCATGCACATGATGTACAAGAAAATTTTCCCTAATCCCTCAGCTGCATTCCCCTTTTGTGCCATGAACATTATTGGTGGCCTGCTGATGCATATTTGGTCCTCCCAATTCTGTAATACTCCTGTCCTGGATGACACCAATGCGCAGAAGCCAGATGTTATTCTGGTGGATTGCAATCTACACAACGTCTCATTATGATGGTGCAATATTATTACATGCATGGAGCACACAGAAAGCAAACTCGGCTCATCCATACCTTTGTATTATGGTAGCAGCACTAAAGGGTACCTGTTGATGCAAGAGCATCCTTGGCACCAGTTCATCTTGATTTTTACTATCACCAATAACCTGCTTCGCCTTCACTACTTTGACCACTCAGGTCTGATCATTTCACACCCCATCAATATCCTCAAAAATCCTGTGTGTCTTCTTGAGGTTTTAAACACCTTAACACTCACACACAGCAACAACCTCGGGTACAATCCCACAATGCATATGTGCGATCCTACCTGCAAGGGCTTGCATGCCGATCTGCGGCAGAATGCCATAGGCTGGATAGAAAACCATGATACAGTGACTTGCAAAACTGTTACAATGTTTGGTACTTTTTCAGTGTACACAATATAGTGCCTATGCACGTGGGAATCATGCTTAGTGTTGGTGGGGGCGTGTGAACTACAAACCCTTGGCTACAGACTGACACTTGGACCACGTGATTTGGCCAAGGGGATGTGAAGATATGCCTATTTTAAGACAGAGATACCATTGTAACAGTTTTGCAGCTGTTATATAGATGGTGGGATCTTGGTCAAATCAGAGGATGGTTACTGTTATTTGCTTATACAAATAGAAATATACATAAAAATATTATGTCTGAGTTTGAAATTGCTCCCATGCTTCTTTATTTTTAATCATTACCACCATGGGATCTCTCTCTACTACTCAAAAGAATACCATTCTCTTTTAGCTTAATGCTGGTCATTCTATTCACTCTATTGCCTCCACAACTGGTGTCAGCACTACTACTATCTCCAAGCTTCATTAAAAAGAGTGTTCCTACTTGCAAAAGTTGACTGGTGATCATTCAACCAAGCTTTCCTCAGTCAATATTTGTCATCCTATTTGTTTCATCTTCACTCAGCAGGCAGAAACTGCTATCCAAGTGCTCAAATCTTTTTCAAATATTGTCAATTAGCCCCCCAACCCAAGCACCACTTTCTGCTACCTGAAAAAGCTATGATGAGGGCTGTAGTCAAGTCCAAACACTCTACTGTCTGCAAAATATTGCAAAGCACACTTAGACTTTGCCTATACTCACAAAAATTGGACTTTAGAGGACTGGAAGTTGGTCATATGGTCTGATGAAACCAAAATTAATCACCTAGGGTCAGATGGTTGCAAATGGGCTTGGAAAAAGTCAGGAGAGAGGCATAGTGACAGATTGGTATAAGGAACTATCAAGTTTAATGGAAGTTCTGTGATGATATGGGGCTGTATGACCTGTGAAGAAGCTGGCTATGCTGCTAAGATTGATGGTAGAATGGGTGGAGATCTTTACCTTCAAATTTTGAAGGATAAACTTCAGAATTTCCTGGAGTTTTATAATCATAATGCTTCTGATGTCATCTTTCAGCAAGACAATGACCCTAAGCATACCTGCAAAAAGGTCAAGAAGTGACTAGATGGGCAGGAATTTAGGACTATGATGTGGTCTGCACAATCTCCTGACCTTAACCCATTGGAATATCTCTGGCACCTTGTCAAAAGGAGACTTGCAGAGTATAAGCATTCTCCTAAGGAAATAGTAGCAATGGTTGGGAATAAAGAAGCATGGGAGCAATTTCAAACTCAGACATAATATTTTTATGTATATTTCTATTTGTATAAGCAAATAACAGTAACCATCCTCTGATTTGACCAAGATCCCACCATCTATATCAACAGCTGCAAAACTGTTACAATGGTATCTCTGTCTTAAAATAGGCATATCTTCACATCCCCTTGGCCAAATCACGTGGTCCAAGTGTCAGTCTGTAGCCAAGGGTTTGTAGTTCACACGCCCCCACCAACACTAAGCATGATTCCCACGTGCATAGGCGCTATATTGTGTACACTGAAAAAGTACCAAATATTATAACAGTTTTGCAAGTCACTTGTAAATCCCATCTATCAATCATGAGCATGCTTTGGCAAAGCCAAGGTTTCTTTTCTTGTGGTACCATTTGTTCTCGTGTTCAGACCTCAGATGGGATGGAGTATGCACTCAAAGACTGTTGGGTCGCTGAGGACAAGAAAAACCACGAGGTGACCATTCTCAAGATGGTTGAAGGAATCCCAAATGTAGTCAAGCTTGTGGCCCATTGGAATGTCCTCTATGATGGGGAGCCAGACTGCACATATCATATTCGAGCTTCCCATGGTGTTTGTACCTCTGGGTTTATTCGCAGATTCCACCAGCACCTTCTGTTGACCCCCTGTGGAGAACCACTTGTGCTCTACTCCTCAAAGCTTGAGCTGTTGAGAGCCTTCCATGACTTTGTCTCAGGTGAGTCTCAAGTGTGTTGAAATTGAATCCTGAGACTGACCCATCAGTGTTTAGCTTATAGTTTAATGCTCACAAGTCACGTCCTCCACAGAGACTTGAGTCCAAATAATTTTATCATCCATGATGGACAAGGTTATTTTATTGACTTTGATCATGCTCGCATGATTGCGGAAGGCACTGTTAGTGTTCCTTCAGAGGGCATGGTAAGTGATACTTACAATTTTCACAGCATGGCACATGGCTGAGCATGTTATCTGAAGGGTATGGCCCTATATGTCAATTCATCTTCTCCAGGAGGGTATTGCAAAGGGTGCAAAGATCCAACACACAGCAAGTGATGACCTGGAGTCATTGTTTTTTATCTTCATTGAATTTGTGACCACCTTCTGTTATGAACTAGGATAGTTCTAATAACAGATGACTCAATAAGAGTCAGGACCTCTGCCAAGATTCTACGCAAGACAATAAGTCAAGTGTTCAGTGTAGGCTAAGACAGAAGGAGTGCTTCTATCTTAAAGTAGAGCCCCTTCAGTGACAAACTCCGTATTATACAGGTCACCTGACCTACATAATATCCTGTATAAGACAGGCCAGCGGACTATGGGCCAATGTTATGTATATCCTTGATGTTGATGGGTGGGCTGGGAGGGATATTATTTCCGATGGGGATGGGTGGGCCCATCTATGCCAATGTTATAAAAATGATGGCAGATGGGCCAGAAGAAATATTATTACCAATGGAGATGGGTGGGCCCATCTGGGCAATATGTAGAGTAGGATAGACATATATTATAGACAGCTGGGCTGAAGAGAGATGTATGGTAGATATTATTATATAGATGGGTGGGCCAATGTATTAGTATTATTTGTAGACAGGTGGGCCGAGGTGGGGGTTATATTAGATAGACGGGTGGGCTGATGTAGGGTATATTAGATAGATGGGTGGGCCGACGGAGGGGGATGTCATATAAATGGGTGGGTCAATGTAGGGTATATTAGATAGATGGGTGGGCTGATGGGGTGGGGAAATATGTATTATATATACAGGTGGGCCAACGTAGGGTATATTAGATAGATGGGTGGGCTGATGGGGCAGGAAATATGTATTATATATACGGGTGGGCTGACGTAGGGTATATTAGATAAATGGGTATGCCCAAATACATATCATTTAGACATATGGGCCAAGGTATTGGTATACTATATGGACATATGAGCAATGCTGTTGCACTAGTTTTGATCTGAGTCATCAATGACATTCAGACTCAGATCCTGTCAACGTTGATCAAAGTCAACACAGTGAGTACCAAGTCCCAAAACCCAAACATCGAACCCTGACCATCGAAACCCAAAACCCAAAACTTCAAAACACCAACATCAAAACTCAAAACTCAAAACTCAAACATTTGTATGACTGTCAAGTTTCCTGTCTTGAATCACTGAGGCCTGCATACCAAATGCCGACACCTGAAGTTGTGTTGGTAGTTGGACTTCAGGACTTGGTGATTCAATACTCAAAAGTCATACCAATATCTGAATTTCAAGTTTCAAGTTTCGAGTTTCAAGACTCAAATCACCGAGTCCCAAGTCCTGAACATTGAAACCCGACACCTGAAACTTGAAAGTCATACTGATATCTGAATTTCGAGTTTTGAGTTTCAAGACTCAAATCACCAAGTCCCGAAACCTGAAGCCCGACACCTGAAACTTGAAAGTTGTAAAAATGTATGAGTTTCAAGTTTCGAGTTTGAAAATCAATACTCAAAACTCATACATTTTTACAACTTTCGAGTTTCGAGACTCAAATCACCGAGTCCCGAAACCCGACACCCAAAACTTGAAAGTTGTAAAAATGTATGAGTTTTGAGTATTGATTTTCAAACTTGAAACTTGAAACTCATACATTTTTACAACTTTCAAGTTTCGGGTGTTGGGCTTCAGGTTTCAGGACTCAGTGATTCAAGTCTTGAAACTTGAAACTTGAAATTCAGATATTGGTACAACTTTCAAGTTTCGGGTGTTGGGCTTCAATGTTTGGGTTTCGGGACTTGGGACTCAGTGATTTGAGACTCAAAACTTGAAACTCATACATTGTTACGACTGTTGGGTTTTGAGTTTCAATCTTTGTTTCTAACTTTCAGGTTTCACTACTCAGTACTTGAGACTCAGTGATTGAATAAATGGACTGGCAGAGGTAACATTCATTGGAAAACTTGTACATATGTCTATCACTATGCAATTATGTAGCCATGTCAACCTCCTCAGAAGACACTTCAACCTCAACATCCATGTCATTGGAAGAATCATATTCTGGGACCAGGTTGCCCGGATTACCCAGGTCCACAATTTCGCTGGATGTATCTGGAACCTCTGGTTGAACAACCCGGTTGTACTCAAACAGGAGGCCCTCAATGGCAGAGGCATCCTCAAATTTTGGGGGTGTGGGCATCATCTCTCCAATCAAGAGATCAATGAGAGGGGGGAGTGCAGATGCAGATGGTGACATGGTCAGGGGGATGGATTGATCAAGCAACAAGGATGTTGCATTGGCCAGAGGTTCGGGAAGTGGGAATGCAGGGTGCCAGTTGACAATTTCGCACCTAAGGCCTTCATGGAGGTGTTGCAGGGTATCAATCTTACCATCCTGCTCTGCCACACGAGCCTCAAGAATGGTGATGCGAGCTGTGCCATCCTGAATCACAATTGCCATGGCATGGAGATCCGGCATGGGCAGGTCAAGTGCTGGAGCAGGGACTGCCAGACTGGGTGCTGGAGCAGGGACTGCCAAACTCGAAGATGGAGGTGCTACAAGGGAAAATAATGGTCAGATGGTGATGAAACAAAACTTGGGTGACTTATGAGCTGGTGCAGGTGCGGGTGCCTTGATGGCAGTGATGGTCTTGCTGCGACCATGCGTCTGGGTCTTGGGGGTTGTCACAGCAGTGACACCCAGAGTTCTGGACTTGCCACGAGACTGACTGCGAGTCTGGGCCTTGGATTGGGAGGTGGGGGGAGCTTTGGAGGGAGCCTTGGAGGGCGTCCTGGACCTTGTGTTCCAGGTGGTAGAGGACCCACAAACACATTTCGGCGGGGTACCCATAGTCGCTGGGATGCACTTGACCTTCTTTGTTGTGCAGCGGACACACAACATGCATGGATTCCCAGTCCTCTTGTCCAACTGAGTTGTGCAGGGCCACTTTAGCTTGGTGCAAGCCTGGCATGGGTTGTTCTGTGGATTGTGTTAGTGAATGGACACTTTCAAATAAATCAAAGTACTCACTGGTCCGGGAATGAGAATATCACCTCCATTGATGACTGGGGGTGCCTCCACCAGGCTTTTGGGAGTCAGCTGGGAGGGCTTGATGACCGCCAGGTGACTGCTGGCAATCACCTGGTACAGTGTGAGCATACACCTGAGTCCCAGATGCATAAATGTGACTTACTGTAGTGGGGCCAAAGGGCTTTTTGGTCAGAACCCAGGGTGATCTAGGCGAATTGGAGAGCTGGGGAAGGATGACTTCCAGCACTCCACCCAACAATGGCTACAAGAAACTGTGAGCCAAGTCAAAGACAAACCAGATGACATACCTGAATACCCACGTCTTCCTCATCTTCTGAGTCCACTAGGGGCTTGGACGTCACCCAGCGAGAGGACTTTGCATGCTTGCAAGTCTTCATTGCAGACTTTGGCAGTTGGGAGGAGAGTCCTGAAATCATGGGAGACTTCCTCTTCCAGCTCCCTTCCACCTTGGGCTCCAGGTCAGCATCAATGGCCTTACCTTTCCCCTTGTCCCAGAACTCGGTGGTGGTGCCGGTGGAGGGACCAGTGACATTGCTGGCACAGATGGGTGGGGAGGGAAGGTCCACTGGAATCGGACCTGTGGAGGGAGGAGCAGCAACTGGGAGATCAAAGGTATGGTCACCTAAGGCCTTCCAGGTGAGGAGCTTAGGGTGCCAGACATGTGTCAAGAGATGGGGATTGTTGTACCTGATGTTGTGCCAGTTGGGCCAGACCTGGGGAGTCATGCCCTGGATACACAATAGCTCCTTGGAGCATGAAAGCACAATGCCAGGCAGGGGTCCAGACCCATAGTCCTTGATCACTTGAGCCTGCCTGGATGTTAGAGAGAGAAAAAGAAAAGAAAAAAGAAAGCTACATACCACAAGTGAACTGACCTGTGTTGTCAGAGAAAAGTGGCTGTTACCTAGGGGAATCTGCCAGGCGCTGCTGATGATGGCCATGATCTGGGCAGTGGATGCCTTGAGACCAGTCAAAGAGTTGTCAACTGGAGTGGACATGATGATTGAGTTGAGAGATTTAAAGGTCTTCAAATAGGGTTGAAATCAGTTATCACAAGGATGAAGTTTCAAAAGAAACAACACATTTGATGGATGATTGATAAAATCATTGATTGTTTGTCTTTGTTTGGTCCCAGTTCAATTTCTGGCAATTGCCAGTTTTGTGTTGAACTTCGAAGTTTTTTCAATTATCAGTCAACAAATCAGTAAGTTCCCCACACAACATGAGTCCACAGTCAGCCATTTGATTCAATGACCCTCCAGTGACCAACTACAATTCAATGGATGTGGATGAGTCCACTGTGTCCCAGGCATCACTAGGTGTGTTGTATTTTTATCATGCCTTATCTATTTACTGGATATCCCTTAGATGATCTATACCTAGGGCCGGATGATGACATAGAATATGATTCTCCGTCATCTGGATCACCAGATGTCTTGGCTGCAATACCCGGCGAGTTGATCCATTCATTAGGATCGAGGATCACCATGCATGCTCACTAACCCCTTGCAGATCAATCACCTCCAGCTCAAGCTGATCATCCAGGTTTTCTCATCAATCCAGACTTGTACCTCGGGCCTGAGGATGATATCATTGATGTGGATGAGTTGCTGGATTCTGCCAATCCTAAGATTGATGTTCTGGCTGCATCAGAAGCATCTATGTCATGTGAGTCCATTCATTCCAGAGGATTATAGATGCTTATTGTATCTCCCAAGTGGATGACACCTCTAACGAACTTCAGTCAGAGCAGCCAGAGCTCACTAACAAAGATTTATGTTTGATGGCCTGGGAGTTCTGACCATTCAGGTCATATGAACACACTGGGTGTGAGTATCTGACCAAGCAGATCATTTATCTCTGTGCTAATTTGTCTGCAAGTGCAATCCGTTCAAGATCAACTTGGTGATTACAAACACTGTACCGGGAATCTTCCTGATCCTTCCATTCCACTGCTACTCAAGGCCAAGCAACCCTTCCGGATGGCTTGGGCAGAAACTTCCAACAAACTCAGAAGAGCTGATGCGGACCTCCAGAGGTTGCAAAGAGCCCAACGGATGAGCATTGAAATGCTCAAGGTAGTAGATTCACTGATCAATCAGTTTGAAGATCAGATTCAAATGTAAAGTACCGAATGTTTGATAGTAGTCAAACCACATGTAAACTTCTGAATTTGCGATGCATTCCTCTTCCATTTCCAATTGAGTTCTGGAGGCTCAGGAGTCCCAGGTATCAAACATGGAAGTTTAAGTCTCACTTTGGCTCACCAAGTCCCAAGTGTCAAACACTGAAGTTAAATTCTCACTGTCCAGAGGATCGCCGAGTCCTGAATTTGATCTTTGAATCAAACTCAGGACTCGGCGATCCTCTGGACAGTGAGAATTTAACTTTGGTGTTTGACACTCAGGACTCAGTGAGCCAAAGTGAGACTTACACTTCCATGTTCAACACCCAGGACTCCTGAGCCATGAAGATTGAATAATATTGACATGTACATAAAGGCAGGCAGTGTAGTATCAGTCCATTACTTCTTTCCCCTTGCTCTTGTCACTTGAGAGGTATTGTCTGATGGCTGTTGAGTTGATTTACTCCGGGTTGTCCTTGCCGATGGCTCAATCACTGGTTTTTTTCCCCACATGTTTTTTGGCACTGGAGACGTGTGCCCTCCTTCCATTCCAACATCCTCCTCAACATTGCCAGTGACTCTGTCAGTCAACCCAGCCAGGAGGTCACCCATTTGTGATGTCAGCAGTGCACCAGTTTTCGCTGGCTTGACCAGGTGAGGCTTTGGAATTGCATGTGGGACTGCTGTCCCTTCAGGTGCTGTTGAAGGATCTGGGTCTCTTCTGGGTCTCTTTTGTGGGGATCTACCATTGGCTGCATCATCATCAACATCATCCTCCATGTGATGAGAGTCACTCTCGGGATTACTCCTGGGATCGCTCTTGGTGTCAGTTGATGAATTCCGAGGCCTTTGGATCATCTGCTTTCTGACTTTATGAGTCCAATGAGAAGGTGAATTCCTGGACACAACCAATGCTACCATGTCTCTGTCTTTGTTCTTCCATGCTTTGAACAGGAATGTTGGTCCTTCGCCTTTCTCCTGCTGAGCATGCCAGAAATTGAGTAAGGCCATAGTGTCCCAATTTTGCAACTTGGAAGGCTCCTTCAAGTCCACATCTGCCGGAACATACTTCCTTGCCACAAAGTCATCCTGACTTTGTATGATGGCGCTCCATGGCATGACTGCCTTGTCACTCCTGGAACAGATCCCTGTGTCCATGCATTCAACAAATTCTTGGGTGTTGCGACGATAGACTCACAATAGTGCAATGTAAGAAATGCCCTCACTATGGCCTTCTTCTCCTTGAGTTTCGTTTCAGTGATGTCCGGAAGCAATGGCATCCCATCTCCATCAGTTTCCAGTTTGAAAGCAGGCTTTCTGATTCTTTTTCGACCTCCCTTCATCTGTCATCCTCCATCCTGTGCCCCGGCACCTATCATCACGATGATCAACAAATTCCTTCTAGTAGCCAGAGTTAAAACACTTACTGAACTGTTCCTGCACGTACTCCTGCCAAACCAGCTCAATGTCCTCCCAGTCCTTCATCTTCATGAAGCTGTCCCCATCTCCTAATGCCTCATTATCATCATGCCTGCATGACATAAATTGAGATTGAAGATCTGCGATGGCCAACACATTTCACTTACATCCCGAACAGCACCTCTCCCTGTTCATTCTTCCAAGCCAACATCACAAACACTCTCATCCTGCATTGCCTCCACATCTCCTTCAAAAAGTACTCTATATATGCAGGTCCCTTCTTACGAGTGACTTGTGCCTGTATCTCGGGAGGAGGAAAGTTGTTAGACCATTCTTCAGCTGTTTCCTTTGCCTTCTCCAACTCGTCATTGGACAATTCAGCCATGACTCTCTTCATGGCCGCCTGGTAATGCTTGAACATACCGGGACCTCCTGGCTTTGCCCCAGACTCGTCCTCGATCCTCTTTAGCACCTCTTCCCAGTTCCACTGGTAGATCACCATCCTAGGCATCCATTTCCTCCCATACTTTATCATGTCCTTCCTTTCCTTCTTTTTCCTGTTGTTGAACAACCAAGTCTTGTATATCTGAGCATTGATGGAAGAATAAGATATTAAAATTTTAGTTTGTCAACACAGCGAGGATGAATCACCTGCTTCCTCTTCTTCCATTGTGCTTGGTCAACCTTAGGAGCAAATAACCTGGCAGCCCTAGCTATGGCAGTGAAAACTGCTCGCTTCTCTTTCTGTTTTGCCAAAGTCCACTCAGGAAGGTAGTTCTTCAACTCTGAAATTTTGTTTTCCGTGAGCTTCTGTGTCTGTGGTTGACATGCCCTATGTCTTCCAGAAGTCAACTGAGTGGAGTGACCTGATCTTGCCATGGTGAATGAGATTGCAGAATGGGCTGAGGATAAGCAAGGTGAAAGTAATAATGGTGACAAGTTGAACTTTGAGCAAAGCCTAACAGTTGGTTAATTGACCCATATTGGATGCAATGCCATTAGTGGAAATGAATTTGTAATGATGCATCAAGACTGCATAACATCATATTGCAACAACAATTCATTCAACCTTCCTGAGCTAATGCTTTGCTTGCAACATCAGAAAATAAGATGAAGATAGGTAGATGCACCCCACTGCAAAAATCCCACAGGGTAGAAGCAAGGGGCAGCAAGGGTAGGAAAACTTGGGTCAAGGTCCCACTTGCAAGCACAAAACAACATGCCTACAGGTCCATGCCTGACTCTCCCCCAGAATCACCAACACTTCAGCCTGTTAAGGCACCACCTCCTTGGGAAGACTTTCCTGACAATGCTTACAAGCATGACCAAGGCTCATTTGAGCCTTTGCAACTCCCAAAAACCATGGCAAGTTCATGTAAAATGTTGGATTGTCATTCAAATGATAGCTAAGCATAAAAAATGCAGAGTCAGAATGACTACCTCAGGCAATGGCTGCCAAGGCAGGAATCATATCTGCATCACCTCCTGGATCAAGAAGCTCCACCAGAAGATAGGAGATGCGTCATCTGCAACCAGGATGGGGTCTACAAATGTCAAGATTGTCTTGGGGAGCCACTATATTGCACTGGCTGTTGCAGAAGTCAACATCATTGCAATCCTTTCCACTGGATCAGTCAATGGAATGGTCAATTCTTTGAGCAGAGTTGTCTTGCCCATGTCAGACTTGTCATACACTTCAGTCATGATGGCAAACAATGTCCAGTCCTCACAGATAGGTGGGTTTTGTTCGAAGAAGACAAGCATGAAGACCAGCTTGAGCCTGATGATCAACCATCTGTGTTGGGACCCAAGTTCCAGCCAAAGGAAAATATCATGGTCATCATTGACAAGTCCAGAGTTCATCATCTCAAGGTTTGATGCTGTGATTGTCCAAATGCCATGAGTCCAGACATTCAAATGTTTCGACATGGATTTTTCCCCGCATCATTTAACAAGCCAAAGACTTTGTTCACCTTCAGGGTGCTCGATGATTTTCTATTGGACAACCTTGAATGCAGCACCTTGGCGATGAACTATTACAGCAAGCTCCAGCGAATGACCTCGAGCATGTTTCCACATCTTGTTCTGGTAATGCCAAATCTCCAACATCTAAAGGACATTATATTGACACAGCACATGGCAAGGACTGATACAGAGAGCTCATGAGAGTCACTCAACAGTGGAGGCAGTTGAAGGCCATGAAATGGCATGGATTTGGCCATTGTTCCAACAACCCAAATGCAGGAGATCTTGCATTGTTTTGCCCTGCATGTCCTCAGCCTGGGA
Source organism: Suillus subaureus (assembly GCF_016647635.1). Classification (NCBI taxonomy): domain Eukaryota; kingdom Fungi; phylum Basidiomycota; class Agaricomycetes; order Boletales; family Suillaceae; genus Suillus; species Suillus subaureus. The sequence goes on from NW_024538630.1 coordinate 74,409, forward strand.
TTAACATATCCTTGTCAGGGGATGAATCACTTGATGAGTGAGTCTAGTTTGATACCAAAGTCACCTCAGCTATAATAACGACTCCAAGCTGGAAATACACCTGGTCATTTGTTATGGACAGAAATTTCAAAGCAGAACACCTGCATCCCATCAAGCCATTTGATGAAGTGTGGCTTTCCGATGGGTTGGGATTCATGGTGGGAAAGGACAGGTATAAAACCCATCTTGTGGAGGCTGCTGACACATTGGAAAAATCAAGCTGCAACAATCACCGGGCGGTGAATCAAGCAAATGCGGCTCAGCACAAGCTGGAGTCCACAGGAATCAGGGGAGTTGCCTGTGCCCGACACAGTTGCTTTGTCCCTCACTCGATGGTAGATTTTCAGAAAGGCGAAAGGCAAGCCAACCATGCCATTCTACATTAACGAGTTAACAGTGCATCATTTGCAGACAAATGAACATGGATTATGCCCTTTGCGAGGCTGTCCAGCACAATATGGAAGGCATAACCAGGGCTGTCACCTTCTATGACATCAACTGTCAATACAACAAGCACTTTCGGGTTCAGGTGGATCAAAGCCAATTTCTCGAAATGGTTCTGGAATTGACCATCATTCCTGGAATTGGGTTGTGGCATGTCCACAGACATCAGGACAGCTGCTATGTCCGATATGTGTCGAATTTTATTGAAGGCATCGGTCAGATCGATGGTGAGATCATGGAGACCCTATGGTCGTGTCTCAACCTGATTTCCCCTGCTGCTCAGGGAATGTCATCCCCACATCAAAAGGAATGTCTTGATTATCAGATGAACGATTCCAATTTCTGCAAGATGATCTGCATGAAAAGGACTCTTTGCCATAAATACAAGCAGGCAAAGAATGGCATTGCCGAAAATGAAAAGGCTTTCAACAGACTCAATGAAGCAGTGCCCACAGCTTCAAAGAAAGAATGGTTAGCCAGCGAGAGGATCACTCAGTCCAGCAGAATAAATGATCCTGTGGCAATGGATGTACAGTGGCTCAAAAAACTGTCCACATGTTTTTGCATTTTTTACTATTTACAATATTGTGTGAGAATACATAAAGACCTCAGTGACATGCTAATACCATATTGTAGTGCTGCTTCAGGGCTTTGGATTGAGCACCACATCGTGAGAATCAGAGGAGATATGGTGGAGATACAAGGCTTACAAAATCATGACTCATGTGGACAGTTTTTTGAGCACATATTAAAACTATATAAATCATCATTTATGACACCATAACAATCATGCCACCATTAAATAAATTATAAAGTGGTGTCATTATGTCATTTTAAAACCATATCTAACTATACAAACCAAAAATTCCCATATGTCATGGTTATATTCACCATGAAAGCCACCCCCCCTGCTCAAAGGGATAATATCCTCTCTCTTTCCTATTCTGGCCTCTCTGCTTGTCAAATTTCCTCTAGAACTGGAGTATCCAAGTCCACTGTGGCCAAGTTCATCAAAGAAAGTCACACAGACAAGGAAAACTTCTGTGAAGGGCGTCCATCCAAGCTCACCTCTACTGATAGGAGGGCTATTATTCAACATATCACTACAGGAAAGGCTGATAATGCTGTCCAGGTCACCTATTACATCAATTCCACCATCACATTCCCTGTCTCTTCACACACTGTGAGAAACATTCTCAAGACAGCTCATCTCAGGTCAGTAACAAGGAAGAAAAGGCTCTCCTCTCTATCACACATATGCAGAGATGACTAACCTTTGCCTTAGCCCATCAGAATTGGATTACATGGACTGGAAGCATGTTATATGATCATATAAGACCACAATAAATAGGATTGGGTCAGATGGCAAGGTATATATGTGAAACAAGAAGGGTGCTAGTCCTCTCTGCATATGTGTGATAGAGAGGAGAGCCTTTTCTTCCTTGTTACTGACCTGAGATGAGCTGTCTTGAGAATGTTTCTCACAGTGTGTGAAGAGACAGGGAATGTGATGGTGGAATTGATGTAATAGGTGACCTGGACAGCATTATCAGCCTTTCCTGTAGTGATATGTTGAATAATAGCCCTCCTATCAGTAGAGGTGAGCTTGGATGGACACCCTTCACAGAAGTTTTCCTTGTCTGTGACTTTCTTTGATGAACTTGGCCACAGTGGACTTGGATACTCCAGTTCTAGAGGAAATTTGACAAGCAGAGAGGCCAGAATAGGAAAGAGAGAGGATATTATCCATTTGAGCAGGGGGGGTGGCTTTCATGGTGAATATAACCATGACATATGGAAATTTTTGGTTTGTATAGTTAGATATGGTTTTAAAATGACATAATGACACCATTTTATAATTTATTTAATGGTGGCATGATTGTTATGGTGTCATAAATGATGATTTATATAGTTTTAATATGTGCTCAAAAAACTGTCCACATGAGTCATGATTTTGTAAGCCTTGTATCTCCACCATATCTCCTCTGATTCCCACGGTGTAGCGCTCAAATGAAAGCCCTGAAGCCATACTACAATGTGGTATAACCATGTCCTTGACGCATTTGTTTGTTCTCACACAATATCATAGATAGTGAAAAATGTCAAAACATGTGGACAGTTTTTTGAGCCACTGTATATGAGATTAATATAAAGAAGGGTAAGTTGACTTTGGCTACATCGAAGTCAGAATTGATTGTTGCACTCAGCACCAAGCAAAAAGGAGATCAAGCTTAGACTGCTGGAGGAGGGTAATGCCTGTAATGCAGCACCCGCTCGCAGATCAGTGGCAACATGGATATCAATGGGGTTGGCAATTGAAGAGGCTCAAATTGCATTGGTCGTCAAGCTCTGAAGAATTGGAAGAAGAACTACAGAGACACAGAGATTAGACATTGCCTGGCAATGCGATTGTCTCCAAGGCCAGATAGATGGATTCACTCGGTCTGCTCTTATGCACCTGGGAGAGGGATTTGATGCAGATGATGATCCTGATGACTTGAACGTAGACATTCTCGATGATCTTGACAATGACCCGGCAGATTTCATGGACACATCTGATACATGGGCAAACTCCCCTGAGCTCACTGTCATCCCATTGCCATCAAACCTTGGGGTAGATTGAAGCAGACGCTGTATGGTGGAGGATCTGATTCTGCTGGAGATGTTGCTTCATGAAGGGCAGGCCAATGATGCCCTTCACAACCTCCGGATTCACTTGTGCAACAAGGTGATCCTGTTCCAAACAACAGTCAGGCAGGCCAAATCTCAAGCCCTGAAAACTCGAGCTTGGTCCCAGGTGACGTTGGTACAGCAGGCAGTGTCCCTCCATGCCAGTATATATACAAAGACCCGGAAGCAAATGATGCAACTCGAGCCGGGGCAAGACCAGCTTCAGACATATAAACCACTGCTTCAGGAGCAGCTCAAAATCAGCGCTGCCATCGGCAATCCAAATGCCTGAGGTCAGTGGAACGAGTCCCTTGCTTGGTTCTGGTCTGTCGATGTGGACCTGGGGGGTCCAGATCACTCATGGAATGAGGAATGTGAGTTTGTGCATGCTTGACGTATCCCATGCTCAGCTGATGGGACCCATCCGAAGTTTACCGAGTTCATTGGCTTCGGGCAAAGGCCCTACGGGATTGATGGAAGGAAGAAATGACATTGGTCTAATTGGAGATAGATTGGACATGCAACTTTTTCTTGTGGAAAGCAACCCAATGGGGCAACAGGATGTGGGAATCATTGGTGAAACACCTTCCAGGTCATTCATGCTACTTGGGAAGGCAATCCCAAATGTATTCATTACTGGCACAGGATGCCCAGGTAGCATTTCAAGACCTGCAGAGCAGGTTCATAGACACTCAAGATGAATGAACTTTATTGCCAATGATATGAAACAGCTACTTCTACCCAAACATTTGAGTCTCAGGAAATGCCTGGATGAACAAACATCGGAGTTTGAAAATTTTATCCATCCACTGGTGGCTCATATCTTCACATCCGAACCAACTGGCATTGTGATTGTGATTCCCAGCTTCATACTCCTGCATTAGCCATGCCTGTATTGCAAACTCCTCCTGCATCCCCTTCTGATGCCATGGATTCCGGCAATGAATACCAACCCCTCACACTTGGTCTTGCAGATATTGCAGCCACAATGTCAATGGCTGCATCACACATCTGAGCAGTGATCTCCCAATATCAGATGGAGGCTGCCAACACCAAGAAGCCTTCCACTGCTTGGATCATGCACTTTAAAGCCGGGCTGCAATGGGAGATTGCTGTAAGAGACTGATAACTGTGGTGGTCAATGCTGAGATTTCCAACAGACTTTTGTGACACCCATCCTGCAGTACTCAGCTGCAAGGCACATCATCTCAGTCATTCCAAACCCGGTCACCCATATTCTTCAGTTGTTTCCCCATCTCACCTGGAACACAGTTCCAGACCACATCTTTTCATCCCACTTATGTCTCTTCCATGATGTCACAGATCTGGGAGATCCCTCCAGGATTATATCCGGCTATGATACTGCATGGTGGATCAGAGACACTGCAATCCCAGACGAATTATGGCAATGGGACCAGGTAATGGGTTGCTGTGTCTTTCACTACCAGCATTGGCTAGTAAGAACTATGAACAATTTCCTCAAGTGATGATTAATCTGTTCTAGGGTGGTGTTGAGGACAATGGTCTGATTCTTCCTGAGCAGGTGGATAACACCTCGGTTCCATCACTGATGGGACTGAGGTGGCTTAGAGAATGCCTCTGGACATTGGTTGAGGAGCAAGAAGAGGGCATCAGTGAAAAGATGGCAGAGATTGATGTGTACACCAGCATCCTGACCAGATTGAAGAGAGGCAGAGGAGAGTAGTGCTAGTCCTTGAGTTCAGAATGTTGATGTCCAAACTCCATGAAAATGACATACAGTCTTCCAAATATCTAACCTAACATTATGTGCCAAGTCCTGAATACTGAATATTGAGTATTGAGTACAGACAATCATATATCACATTGTGAATGTGGACTCCCGAATATCGAGACTTGACTATCAAATATCGAGTCCCCAATACCGAGTCCCGAACATGGACTACCAAATCTCAAGACCTGACCATTGAATATCGAGTTCTGAATACCAAATACCAAATACCAAATACCAAATACCAAATACCAAATACTGACTACCAAATACTGAATCCCTAATATCGTGATAGTGGACATTTGGAACTCGATATTCAGAATTCGGCATTCCATAGTCAGGTCTCAAATATCAACACCCGAATACCACATACCAAATACCGAGTCCTGACTAGTGAGTATCAACTATCAAAACCTGACTCAATATTTGGGTGTTGATATTAGGGACTCAGTATTTGGTATTTGGTATTTGGTATTTGGTATTTGGTATTTGGTATTTGGTATTTGGCATTCAGGTGTTGATATTTGACACCCAACTATGGAATGTCGAATTCCGAATATCAAGTTCCAAATGTCCACTATTGAGTATTGAGTATCGAATATTGACCATCAAGTCTTGAGTTCTGGATATTGAGGCCCAAATATTCCAGATCCTGATATCTAATATCTGGTATTTGACAGTATGTGCTAACATGGGTAACTACACTTTCCACTTCTTTCATCTTTCACTGTTTGTAATCCACCCTAGCCCATCCACATGACGGAACCCCAGCATAAACATGAACGGAATCCCTCATATACCATGCCCAAGCAATCCGATCCCCTTCCACTGCATGAACCCCATGTCTCACAATCCTTCCAGAAAACACAATCATGCAACCCAGATCATACCTGAACTCCAGCTGAAGGCTTGGCATGCTCATCTGAGCATTAGAATAATTCCCCACGGTAGTGAGAATGTCAAAGCATTCAGGAATAGATAAATGGTCTCAATGATTGGGGGTTTCCCAATTGGAAATGATGGACAGGCTGTTAAACATGGATGCCCAGTACTGGAAAGTCTCTGACATCTCCTGCAGTTCCTTGCTTTCTGCCTTTTCTCCAAGGCTCGAAAAGGCTCGCAAACCTGCCCAGTACTGCTCGGGATGCATCACCCTGAGTGCCGCTGTTGCAATGGCTGCTGGCCTCACAATCACTTTGAGGATCTTCTCAGAGGATGCCCCCTTCAATGATGCAGATACCTCCAGATCTGACTGATTCTAGGGGATTTGTGAGTTTGACTACCAAAATCACCATCACATCAGATCCTACCTCATGTCCCTGTTGAAACCATGCCAGAGACAAATTGATGCATCCGGGAGTTAAGACATCATTTTCTGAGCTTGGTTTGAACCACTCTTGATTAGTTCACCAATTGCCATCAAGCTTGATGCTTTTTTCGAGGATTGGAGTGAGCAAATCAGAGGCCACCCAAATTTCCTTCTGTGGGCACCATTTGATGTTCAATATCCATTGAGTAACAATATATATTACACACCTGGGTGGCATCGGTCAGGGCATCCGGGACGTACCATGCGATGATGGCACCGGATGCATCAAGAATTGTCATTGGTATCTCCACCAACTTTGTGCCCTCATGGCCAGGAGGACACCTCTCAAGCAACTTCTTCTCTCTCTCTTCATTATGCCTGGTGTCCTTCGGGGAGATCACTTTGCTGTATCTTGCAACATTGATCTGCATCTGAACTGTGATGAAGCAATTTGACTGATAAAACAAATTTTCTGAATCTGCAGGAAGACCCACTGGGATTTTTATATGCCTTTATCAGGCAATCAACCAATTGATCACAAGCCATCACCAGATCAGTGTCTAGGTTCGGAGAAGGTATAACTGGGTCTCCTCCTGTCTTCTCTGCATTGAATTTCCATTCAGTATATTCACATGCCTCATGAGTGACAGTCAGGGCCCAAGTGTGCCAGAGGGTTATTTCAATATTGGAAGTGGAAGAAACAGTCATGATGGAATGGATCTGGGGAAATCGGACGCCGAACCCTGCATGTCCACACTTTGGAGTTAAAGGGGGTGGAGATAGTGAGGATCAGATAAGGGAGCCTGGCATGATGTTATTTTCCAAAGATGTGTTATCGTCCATTGCTCAATGAAATACCAGATGATTGGAAGTGTGCTGGATATCAGATATTTGTTTGTTGAGACCCAGGCCTTGGATCTCAGTACCCTTCACTCAATGTTTGGTAGTCGGAACTTGGCTTCTCATAGGGCAATGCATGCTGTGTGCATTAGCTACTCAGTAGTTGGTGCTGCATGTTCGCATCTCTACTGGGTGCTCGATTTTCTGGCACTTGTGACCTTCATCATTAGATGACTTTGAATTATTACCTCCTTTGATTTGGATGATATACAACTACCTACAAAACTCATACATTTTTACGACTTCCGAGTTTTGGGTTTCAATGTTTGGGCTTCGGGACTCAGTACTTTTCGAAATTTGTTTTGATGTTTGAGTTTCGAGCTTCAGGTTTTGGGTGTCGGGTTTATGTTTATGTGTAATAACAACTACCTAGCCCCACCTGTCGATATAATATATATCACTACCTCAGCCTATATGTCCATACGTCCATATAGTATACAAATACCTTGGCCCTTACATCTATGGACTGTCTTCTGAGGTATCGCTGGATTCCAAGTTGACAGGGCACTTGGCTGTATACATACCTTGGCCCTTACATCTATGGACCGTCTTCTGAGGTATCACTGGATTCCAAGTCAATGGGGCGCTTGGCTGTGTTGACTTTGATCGACATTGACAGGATCTGAGTCTGAATGTCATTCACGACTCAGATCAAAACTAGTGCAACAGCATTGCTCATATATCCATATAGTATACCAATACCTCAGCCCATACGTCTAAATGATATGTATCTGGGCCCACCCATCTATATGACATCCCCCTATGTCGGCCCACCTATCTATGTAATATACCCCTATGTTGGCCCACCCATCTATCTAATATACCCCCACCTCGGCCCACCCGTCTATCTAATATACCCCCACCTTGGCCCACCCATCTATCTAATATACTCCCACCTTGGCCCACCCATATATATAATAAGTATTTCACCACCCCATCGGCCCACCCATCTACAAAATAATACTAATATGTCGGCCCACCTGTCTATATAATAATATCTGCCATACATCTCTCTTCAGCCCAGCTGTCTATCATATATGTCTATCCTACTCTACATATTGCCCAGATGGGCCCACCCATCTCCATCGGTAATAATATTTCTCCCGGCCCATCCACCATCGTCGAGGATATTTATAACATGGGCATAGATGGGCCCACCCATCCCCATCGGAAATAATATCCCTCCTGGCCCATCCGTCATAGTCGGGGATATTTTTACCTTCAGCCCATGGTCCGCTGGCCCATATTATATGGGATATTATGCACATCTGTTCACTCATATAATACAGAGATAGGTCACTGCAATATGTGTAAAGTATGATTCAGACAACAAGAGATTGGAGGTCTCAAGCAAAGGATATTCCAGGTAAAACCTAGTAAGATTAAAGTAAAGAACTAAAGCATACAAGAGGACTATTTATAGTGAACTACAAGTGCTTTAGGGCAGACATGAGAATGTATGTGAGTCAGAGATAAGGGATACATAAGTGATAAGGGATATGTAAGTGATAGCAAGAATAGATCATCTAATGATGGCAATGGCAATCATGATGTAATACAAGGTATGAGTAAAAGATAAGTCTAGCAGCAGCATCATGTGGCTCATGACATAATACACAGTAAGAGAGAAAATGAATAGGGGTGTACATGGTTGTAACACCTTTGACAGGCCACACAGCTTCATGAAAGATGAGGGCAGGAGGCCCTTGTGGGTTGATAAATTTGAGACCTCAGGCACTGATCCCTGGTTGGCAAAGCAGGGATATGTGCTTGCACCTTGCAATGACTTGTCATTGATGGAAAAAACTACTTCATTCTTCACACCATTCAGTCAAATCATACAGGAGTGGCATCATCTAATTCTAGCAGCAGCCAGCAACCTGAGCAACCCCCCTGTTGGTGTAACTCATGCAGCACTCACAGCGCTCCTGAAAAAATGGATCTCTCAGCTCTCCATGGATGCTCCCACAGAAATTATGGTGCCCATGGCATCATCATCAAGATTGGGTCATCCTCCACATGATGATGTCCAATCATCCGCAGGTGCTTGTCGTTCTATGCACATCCAACAGAGAGTGTCATAGTCCACAAACCCTCCTCATTCTTCCCACATCCAAATGAGACATAACCCTCTTCTCGCATGTCTTTTCTGTGTATGTTTTTCATTGCAATGCATTTTAGTACAATACAGTGTAGTACGCCACATGTTATATGATAGATACCTTCCTGATCCAAATATCAATGACAGAATGTTTGATACCCATGGATCTGAGGGAGCCTTCACTGGAGAGGTCCTAGGTACATAGGCAGGCACCACTTTTCTCCTGTTCCCACAGTCTTAGAGACCTGGTTTCTTTGTAGAGCGCAAAAGAGCACCACAGAGACAAGAGGAGTAACAGGAGCACCAAGAGCTCCACAGGAGGTGAGAGGTCTCATACTCACATGGGAGGGTACGTCTCACAGACTAGTTGCACTCTACAAAGAAACCAGGTCTCTAAGACCACAAAAGTGGTGCCAAGGGTGAACAAGCCTTTGGTTGAATGCTTCTCTCCAAGTCGTTCCCACAACTGCCAGCACCAAAACCAAACAAGTCCAAATCCTTGACTTGACTTGGACCCCTCCACTGTCAGATATCGAGCATACCAAATCCCGCCACCTCCATTAGCACCAACAGGAACACCAACTAATTTCTGGAAAGACATGGTCAGGAAAAAGGTCATTGTATGCCCCACATCAGGCATTGATTATCGAGGTATCCTTTCCTTTGCCTTCTATGAATCTAGAGCTGATTTTACGTGTGTAGGCATTCTCTCATGTCTAGATGGATATATGAACATTGCGCTGGAGCAGACGGAGAAGCATATTGATGGTGCAGTCATAAGTAAATACGAGGACATGTTCATTTGCTGGAATAATGGTAAGCCGTCCGTGAATGTATGGCTGGATATGTTCTGATGCGTCCTCCTGTGCTACTGTTGTACATATCTACTGCAGATCCACTATAATCACAACGTTGTACTGTACGAGCATCGCCAAAATCTACGGGAGTAATGTGTGACTGCATTCCCCTGCTCTCAGCCTTTGATTTTTGCACATTATTCGATGAAGGATCTATCGGCGGACCTGCGCAGTGCCCATCTCATCATCGTTATTCTGGATAGGTGAGGTTTGTATTGAGATCCTACATTTATGGCTCCCCTGCTGTCAAGACAATTAAATTCTTTTTCTCGCCACATACAACCTTCATCTCAGAACAGTAGTACCAATCTACGCGGATGGTACCTTGCTCTTCGAAATCTCTTTTCCAATGCTATGGAAGGCATGAAGTTATCCGTATTCACTTTGGTTTCAGGTGAGTACATTGGGGTAAGGTATATCTGAGACGTGCACCCCAGGGAGCGCGTGGCTAGACAATGCTACATAGAAAGCGATTAATTGCATACAGGGTGCACCCATCCCTTCTGCACGATCTCAAACCCCCGATGCCACCTCCACAGCAAATCCTTCACAAGCGCTCCAAAGGTGCTCCCATCCGTGACAACGACCTCTTGCTCTAGTCAACACCATCGCATCCAGCACCGGTACCAAAACCCCTTCAAAGGAACCTGGTCATACGGATTGATCAGTGCGTCCAGGGGAGTGAGATGGCAAGTGAAATCAGACAGGAAGAATATACACAGGAAGGTTTGAGGATAAATTGAAAACAGTGAGTCTACTGCAGGATTTGGGGTGTCAGTAGCGATGCAAAGAGGGGGCGTCCAGTCTTTGCAACAGTGCTGATATATGCAGAGGTGCATGACATCGGATCTTGGGCTAGAACATATGGTAGTGGAGGAGGCAAAGGCGGTCCAGCGGATGAGGTACCCTGAGACAGGGTACATCCAGTTGGACAAGCAGTGGATCGGGGTTCTCGTCGAAAAGACTGAGTTGCTGTTCAGCACCAGAGTCTCTTCAAGATCTAGTTCACAAACAAGGTGCATGAGTTTCCACTAGATTGTTCTTGCATTGTCAGGCCTTCGTTGTTTGAACTGACTGTCCCCAACATGAAGATGCGCACTTATGTGGACAGCACCTAATGTTCCATGTATCATATCGGCCACGACTCACCAGACAGGCGTGGATCCACAAACGCCATTCCGCCCCTTACATCTCTGCGCACGCTCTTACTCACACCCTGTCTCAGCCTAAGCCTCCACGACCCAAATAATGTTCCAATCTGCATCAATCTCTCGAGTGCCTGAACAAGTGTCAGGATGTGAATGGAATAGAGATACTTGTCCTGTGTAGGCAATACATCGTCAAACGTGTCCAAGAACCAAACATCGTAAAGGCCCGAGTCTTGCGGCATCAGTGTCTGCTTCAAATATTTTTATGAGATTTTCTCATATATTGTGCAACTGGGCTTCCGCATGTTCTCCCCTGGTGTTTCTACGGTACTGATTATCGACAGCGTTGGGTATAAGCAGCTCCTGTTCAGTGGGTTGGTGGATGAGCTTTGCTTCTGTCTAGATATTTGTTGCGATGCGGCGCTTACTGAGGTGTGGTGCAGGAGTTGAAGAACATGGGCGCTTGAAGGTCCGGGTCGAGTCGCAACAGTCGTGAACATTAATATTCGAATACACCGTGAAGTCATCGAGCAACGAGAGTAGACAAAAACGAAAGCCAAAACAAGATAGCATATAAGTACGTGATAGATGAATGTAACAGGCTAAGTCAGTAGCAACAACTTGAAGTACATTGGGGACGAAAAAGAACGCGATACAAAGAACACGTGAAACCATATCAGATGAAGCAATATAGCAGGAACTACACACCGATATGAACGAAAACCATCCTCTGCTCAAGCGGCACTTTCGTCTTCACAGCGTGCGTAGCACGGTTGAGTGCCCAGGCCGCCTTCATACAGTCTATGACACCACCCTCCTCTAAACCATCAAACAAATTCTCGTAGAATGCTTTGACAACGTGTTTTGCAACAGAATCATCGACCTCCCACAGCGTGCCAATGACGCTCTTGAACCCTGAAAACTGGAGACCAGCTGCGAGGTGAATCACTTCGTCGGGCGTCTCCTTATCGCCAACAGCAGTGTGACAAGCGGATAAGAACGCGAACTCAGCGTGTGGAATATGTTTCTCCATGATATCGAGTAGCGTCAGATGTTCGTCTCTCATGACGAAGTGGGAATTGTAAGGCTGTGTAGGGTCCTGCTTGCCATGGCAAGCGAGGTGCACCCAGGTGTTCTCTTCCAAAGCTTTGAGTGCACCTGCTCGTGTGGCTGCGTCACCGGAAATAGTGGTATGGTTGGCCGTTGCAGGGACGAGCTTATGGACAAGCTCGAGCTCACTGTCAACAGCCAAGAGCGCCTTGCCTTTCCCCGTACCCGGTTGACCCTGTCCAATTGTCACGAAGGATGGAGTGATGCACTTCTTCATCATCTGTCTAGATCTAACCAGGGCCGAAAGTGTCGGCATGTAAGAGCAGATATAGAGATCCTCCAGGCATGGCTCTTTAGAGCGATCTGCCCTTGTTTGAAAGAGGTGAGCTGCATGGAGAGGAATAGACGTGAAAGCTGCAGTTGGACACAGCCAGATTCGAGAGCCATGCTTTAGCGCAAGGACATGTTCGAGTACGTTTACGATGGGTAGCATGATCTCTTCCCATACTGTCCTCAAGAGGACTATCAGATCGTTCCAAGGCAACTTTGGGCCCATGATGGATGCGTGTCGTATTGCCCTGGCGAAGCGATCCTTGAGATTGTTCAGATCAGTGAGAGTGACAGACGGCAAGGGTACATGATGGGGCTCCCCCAACGTCGGAACGATGATGGCGCTGCACGAATATTGACTGGCAATGAAGATGATGACAGGGCCCTGGCGTGCTGCCGCTTGCAAGTCTTCGTACGAAGGCGGGAGCAGGAAGCGCGAGAACGCTTTAAGATCACGGATTTCAGTCACTGCAGCGTCCCATTGCCTTGTGAGTATTCTATATTCTGTTGCAGCCCGATCAGCTGCAGCTGGGTCAGCGCTGCCTGCAGAAGCCTGAGTATGAGATAGGCGCTTGTTGAGCCCCAAGAGCTTTTCAGCTAGTTGCGGACTCGCAGATTTCAGGTCTTCCAGCGGAGTCCTGAGTCGAGAAGCCAGCGACCACTGCTGGCCACGACCCTGCTCCACAAGTTCAACTGCTTGTCGTAGATTGTGACGACATATGGCACATGAGGCCGCATCTACAGGGAGTGATTGTGCACCACGAAAAGCGGTTGCAGCCTCACGCCGTGAGATGATCGACGATCGCGTCATCGCGTGGCTGTCGAAAAGCTCGAAGCACATCTGGTATGCTTCGAGGGAAGAGTCGTGTTGATAATTCTCGGCTTCAATAACCCAGTGCAAGGCAGTTTGAATGCGATTTGGAAAGCCTTGAGTAGGGTGTCCCGAAGCGAATCTGAAGTTCTCTATAGCGCGCGACAAATCAGCAGGGCTGCGTAGAACCTGGTAACGAGCTAAATAGGCTGCCTTCAACCATGTGTAGCTGAACCATCTGTCTGGGTGCAGTGAAGACAAAGCCACCAATGACTCTCGGCAGAGATTAATGGCCTCCTTGATATCTTCATTCTTCCGAGTTTGCGTGAAACGAGAACAGAGCGACGAGCTCAAATTGGAAAGATATAAATGGCGCTCGGGATGGTCATGCCGGGTTAATTGAAGGGATTCGCGATACCGATCAATGGCCTCGTTAAGATCCTCGCTGATATCTAATTTGTTGTATCTGGTTTTGAGCGCGAGGGCAAGGTTGTTAAGCGTGACATCACGATGTGGATGCCCAGGTGGGCGCAATGTCAGTGCCTCGCGAAAGAGGCTAATAGCTCGGGTGATGTCATCAATGTCGCCGCGTTTGTTGAAACGGCTGATGAGGGCGAGCCCTAGGTTGTCCAATGAGGTATCACGATATTGGTGCCCAACAGGGCGCAGGCGCAGCGCTTCTTCACACAAAGAGATGGCCTCATCGAGGTCATTAGGTTTGCCTTGGTGATCGAAACGGTATCCGAGCGAGAAGGCCAAGTTGTTCAGGTAGTAAGCACGGTCAGTATGTCCCTCGGGGCATAGAGACATAGCTTCACGACCAAGTTGTATGCTCATTTCAAGATCATCGATAGTGCCGTGCTGATCAAAGCGTGCTTCGACTGCTTGTGCAAGCTTGTCGAGGGTTCCGGGACGGTGTTGATGGCCCAGAGGACAGAGCTCGAGGACAACTCGTCGGAGGTGGATGCCTTCATCAGATGCCTCTATCGGAAGTTTGTTGCATCCGTTGATCACATAATCGACACCATTTGTCCCTGCCGCGATGCTACGAAGGTAAGTGCCCTCTGGACAGAGAGGCAGTAGCTCATGATAGAGTTTGGCGGATTCGCAGATATCGGCAGCAGTACTTTTCTTGTTGTGGCGCCAAGTCAGCGCTTCGGTGAGATTATATAGAGATAATGGATGATCGGGATGGCACTGCGGACGCAATGCAAGGACATCGCGGAACAGCGAAGTGGGGGTATCAATATCTTCAAAATCGTCACGAATATACCCTTCAAGGCGCGCATACGCAAGGTTGGTGAGGGCTGCTGCGTGGTCGGGATGGCTGACGGGACACTGGTCTAGAACCAACTGAAAATGCTGCACCGCATCGTTCAGGTGAGAGACCGTCTCGCTCGTCACGTATGCGGCAAATTGTGCGTGGCCCGCATCTGTGTCTCGAGCGATCTCGCAGTCTACGAGGGACTACGATTGGGGTTCCGTCAGCAAAGCTAACAGTAGAGACCAGCGTCACTTACATCAGACAGCACGCCCTCCTGATCGTCGCAAGCATGTGCAATGGTGGCCCTCAGCGTGAGGGAAGGGTGGACACCACGAACGGGTGGGAAGGACAAAACTACGAGATGTTGGTATACGTGCATGAATGAGGAGAAAATGACTCACCGAAAGGTTCATCTCCATGATCGAGTAGCTCGTCCCACGACGTTTGGAGTTTCCCAATGACCTCTCCACTGCCTAGCATTCGACCGGCCTCATATGACGCCCAGATCTCCATTGATAATGCAGGTGAGGTATGGGATGATCTAGAAACAGAAGATCAGCTCTCGCATCGCATCGGAAAATCTTCTTGGACTTTACAGAGTCACAGTGTCGCCCCACGCTGCAGACTGGTCAGATGATAGGACACTGATGGCCGATTTCCAGCGTCTATGGGAATCGACATTAGTGGATATGTAAATGCCTGCGGGCATGCGCTCGGATGGGACTTGAAGATTTTTTCCGCTGATGACTGTGAAAAGAGTGTGAGGATTGCGAAATGGATGCAAATGTAATATGGAGCGACCCACCTTCAAGTCTGATATATCGGCTTTCCAAGCTACTAGGCATGGTGGTGTGATGAAGCAAAATGACGAGGATCGAGGATGGACTGAGCGGCAGGCAGAATGGGTGAGAGGGAAAGGCGGGGGTAGGAATATAGGGACTGTGGATAGATGAGGTTAGGCTGAGGCAGAGAAGAAGAGGTTGAGGATTCAGGCTATGCTACACGTGTATTTTCATGTTGTCAATCGCAGTTCGGCACGATAGACGCTGGTATGATTCAACTAAGCGTTGAAAATGCCATGAAATCACCAGTAGGATTAGCGGAAGAATCTGTGCTAGAGAAGTATAGACAAAGTCATGATCAGTCTTCAGCGAAAGTGGCCCGCAAAGTTGAAGGGGACATGCGAGTCTCAGAGTGTCTTGTGATGGTTGCTAGTCGTACCACTCATTTAGCACACTTCAAAAGCAAAATGTAGAATCGTGTATTTCGTAAGATGATGGATAACAAAAATACAAACTGCTGAAAACGGAGCGCACAGAAAGTCGAACGATTCTATATGACTTGTTCAATTGTGAATGGTGGAGGAGGATTGAGCGTGACAATGTTGTAGAAACACCAGGGGAGAGCATGAAAGTCGAATTCATGGATGTGAAGACGAAAAGAGTGACACTGAACAGAGCCGAATTAAAACCAAGTCTTGCGGATACCTGGTCAGCCCAATGTCAACTCGTGTCTGCCGTTGAACAAACCTTTGAATGCTCTCCTCCAAGTTGCCAGCGCGAAAACCAAACAAGTCCAAATCCTTGACTTGAGTCAAACGCCTCCACCGCCAGATATCGATGCATACCAAACCCACCTCCATTAGCACCAACAGGGACACCGGCTAATTTCTTGAATGGCGTGGTCGGGAAAAAGGTCATCGTATGTCTTACATCAGGCGTCGATTATCGAGGCATTCTCTATGAATCTAGAGCCGAGCTTATGTGTATAGGCGTTCTCTCATGTCTAGATAGGTATATGAACATCGCGCTGGAGCAGACGGAGGAGCATATTAATGGTGCAGTCATAAATTGATATGGGGACGCGTTCATTCGTGGGGATAATGGCAAGTCATCCAAGGATGTATGGCTGGATATGTTCTGATACGTCTTCCTGTGCTACTATTGTACATATCTACTGCAGATCCGTTATAGTCACAACGTTGTACTGTACGAGCATCGCCAAAACCTACGAGAGCAATATATGACTTTTCATGTAAGACGTCACTTCATTCCTTTGCTCCTGGGCTTCGATTTCTACACATTGCTCAATGAAGGGTCCATTGGTGGATCCGTGTAGTGCCCGTCTCGTCGTCGTGGTAGATGGGTGGGCTGACTGAATTCTGTGTCGGAATCTTACATTTATTGCTCCCCTTCCATTAAGAAATTTAATATCTCCTTCTCGCCACACACAATACGGTCGTCTCGAAACAGTAGCGTCAGACTATGCAGATGGCACCATGTTCCTTGAATTCTCTTTTCTAATACAACGGGAAACATGGAGTTATCTGCAGTCACTTTGGTTTCGAGTGAGTACATTGGGGTAGGGTATATTTGAGACGTGCATCTCAAGGAGCGCGTGGCTAGACAATGCTACATAAAAAGCGATCGGTTTTGTCCGACGTACGTTCCAGCACTCATCCCCTATGCACGATCTCAAATCCCCAATACCGCCTTCACAGCACGTCCTTCATAAATGCCCAAAAGTGCTTCCATTCGTGATAACAACCTCAGCAATACCATCGTGTCCAGCACCAGTATCAAAAACTCCTTTAATGGGACCTGGTCATATGGATTGATCAATTCGTCGAGGGGAGTCAGGCGAGATGTAGAATCTGAAAGGAAGAATATACACGGGAAGGTTTGAAGATAAATCGAAAACGATGGGTCTGCTACAGGATTCAGGGAGTTGGTAGCGATGTAGAGAGGGCATTTAGTCTCTGCAACGGTGCTGAGGTATGTAGAGGTGCATGACATCGGATCTTGTATTTGACCGTATGCGGCAGAGGAACCAAAGGCGGATGAGATATCCTGAGGTTCGGTTACATCGGTTGGATAAGCGGCGATCAAGGTCCTGGTCAAAAGACTGAGCTGCTGTTCAAGTGCCAGAGTCCCTTCGAGATCTAGTGCACAAGTTTCCACCAGATTGTTCTTGCATTTTCGGAGCTTCGTTGTTGAGTGGCTGTCCGTGACACGAAGATGCGCATCAATATACACAACGCCTAACGTTCATATATCGTACTAGCCACGAGATAGATGTGAATTCGTAAATGCCATTCCGCTTCTTACATCTCTGCGCACCCTCTTACTCACACCGTGTCTAAGCCTAAGCCTCAAAGACTCAAACAACGTCCCAATCTGCACCAATCTCTCGGGTGCTCAAGCGCTCACACAAGAGCCGGGATGTGGATGGAATAGAGATACTTGTCCCGCATAGGCGATACATCATGAAGCGTGTCCAGAAACCGGAAATCGTAAGGACTGGAGCATTGGTGCGTCAGGTGTGTCTGTGTCAAAGATATTGGCATGAAAACTTTTCATACGACTGGGCTTCCGTCCCATTGGATAATCTTGACTCCGAATTTCTCTCCTATTGCGTGTAAATCGATGAGCTGATCTTGCCCGATGCAAGTCTATTCTTCATACCCTGAACATTCATGGGAGTGGGCACGTTTGGAGGGACAAGCAGACAGCGTTCAAGCTCGGTTTTAGACCCAAGCACAAGGAAGTGTCTGAAGTTTTCAATGAAACATATAGAATTGGTTTTCTAAGTCTTAGAAAAGGAACAAGAAGAGTACGATTAAGTGGTCGAGAGAGTACAAGCACATTCTTGAGTGCGATGCGTTAGTTGTGTAATCCACTGTGGGGGAACTAGGAGAGGTATTTGGTGTCAGGAGGGGTGGGTTTGCTTTTGGGAAGGCGTCAGTGGGGTGCGGGTGTGGTTGCGCAAAGGGAGCGAACCTGGTGGTGAATAAATGATACGCGAAGAAAAAGCATGTGACTGATGCGAAAGCTAGTACGGTGATGAGGATCGCGAGTGTTCTGTTTTGAGAGTGGGATGGCGGTTGTTTGGCGCTGAGTAGGCTTTGGCTGAGGAAGAACCTGGGCGTGAGCTGCGTGGTGCACGCATTCGGTACGCGCCTTTTTCGAGCGTGACGGATGGAGACTGGGAAGTGTGCTGTGTAGACATGATGATGTTGAAGACGACGTGTTGTTTGTGCTTGTTGAATTCTAAGGGCTGGCGCTGACGAAAGCACGCGAGAACCCTGTCTCGCGCAGAGCAATTCTAAGGGTTAACCGTTTATTCCAAGCAGCACCAGAGACAGAGAGAAGGAGAGAGTACAACGCTGATCGATAGCTTGGAGTCTTCGGACCGGCAATCAAGTGGAGCCAGTCATGATCAGGATGACAGAGATATTTTCCCCAATGCTTGCAGTGTTTGTCACTCCTGTACCATTAGGGATTGTACCTGTGGCAGTGGTGAGTTTTTAATGGACGGATGGTACCAAGTCACTTGTCCATATTGGCGATGTTTAACGTTCAAGATCTTAAGATTAGTATTCCCATCGTAGCCTCTCGGTGCCTCGTGCTCCAATGATATCAACATAGTTTCGCCCCCTGGGAGCATGCAGATCATTTACTGAGACCTACGACATTTCTCCTGTCCTTGAGGTCTACACCATTCCCCTCTCCAACCTCCATCAACCACCATCAGCATTGCATTTCCCGTGCTGGGTTTGAATTTCGAGAATGAACTGGAAAGAAATATGCGAGTTTCTCGGGCGCTATTAGGGTTTACGAGGTTTAGCTTTGCATGTCATGATGTGGGGTTGTGGAACACTGCGCAGACACAGAAAGAAGGTAAAAAGATCAAAGAACCCAAGTGGTGGCGGCCACTGGAGTTTGTGAACGCATGTTTGGTAATCGATCTGAAAGCAGAATTTGAACACTGATTATCGATTATCTTCAATGCAAATTGCGGCGAAAGCCCGTAGTGCTGATCCAAGAGAACGATGAAACAGCCGCAACACTTGAAGGACATCTACCGAGAACATTCCAGGGAACAGAAGCTGACATGCATCTAAGGTTGTGATCATCATAATAGATATTCCAAAGTGCGTAGACGATCAGGCATATGTTATCTTCCTATCTACTCGCGGGCCCCTGTAGTGAAAATAAACTGTTATCAGAACTACGTCCCTGCCGAAGAAGACGCTTATGATAACAGCCTCATGTCCGGGGTGTCTAATGAGATGTACGGAAGGTCAATATCAATATTGTGATGAATCAGTATAACGAGGTATTAAAAACGCACCGACGGTCTGCACCAGTGCAAGGCACCCACAATCCCTTCAAGAAGTCTAAACTGTGCTCAATACCACCAACCTCCAGTCAAATGACACAGTTCATTCCAAGCACCATACCAGTTCGAGAGTTTGCAAAATATCATGGTGGACCTGTGACTGCAGTCGCAGTTTTCCCCGATAGACGACGGATGGTGACAGGCTCGCAAGACAAGATGCTTCGTCTGTGGGACTTGAAGACAGGTGCTGTGTTGAAGAAAATGGAGCGGCATAGCGGCCAGGTGAAGACATTGGCAGTATCACGGGATGGGCGATTGATAGCAAGCGGTGGTGAGAATGAAGAGCTCGTCGGCTGGGATGGTAACACCGGTGCACCTCTCAGTCGACCCATCAATGCCACTGCGGGCCGCCAGGGCGGCTTCGGTTGGATCATATCACTGGACTTTTCCCTAGATGGTGCAGCGCTGGCCACCTGTTCAAACGACAACGCAACATTAACGCTGTGGTGTACACAAACATGGCAGGTTCAAGGACATATCAAGTGTGATAGTCCAGCTGTCTCCGTTCGGTATTCGCCAGGCGGCGAACATATTGCCATCGCGACAGCTAATAATATCCAAATGTGGAAACCAGACTCAAGACAATATTGGAGCGCGAAGCCTGGGTTCAGCAGCTTCAGCTTCCAAGCAGTTGCCAACCTTGCCACCAATTCATTCAGATGGAGCCCCGATGCATTCGCATGGACCCCTGATGGCACACTCGCATGGACCCCCGATGGCACACGCCTTCTGTCATCGGGTAAAGATGCTGATAATGATTCAACCATATTGGTGTGGGATTTGTCGACCTACAAGTGGGTCGGCGATCCCTGGGAGGGTCATCCCAAAGGTGTCAGAGCCATTGCTCTAAACTCTGATGGCACACTCGTTGCTTCTATATCCGGGGACAACTATGTCCACCTCTGGCGGCTCTCCGATCGGCAAATTATCGCCATATTCAAGCACTCTGGTGAAGTGCACTGCATCGCATTCTCCACAGATGGCAGGCACATTCTCAGTGGAGGCGTGGATAAGAGGACCTCACAGTGGCCTGTGCCCATGACTGCTTTGCCGCAAGATGATCCCATTGAACATGCTACGACACACCCGGTAAGCTCGATTCCAATTTTCGGTCTCTTCTCTGTCTAATTTCGCATCAAGGCGGAAGATTCTGATTTCAAGGCATGTAACCCATCTTTATTTCCTTGAGCAACACGAAAACATGCTTCATGCAGATCCTTGTTATAAGTGAGACAGCCCGCAATTTATGCGTAACTGGAGACCTGCCTACCGCTGAAAAGTCGCTAACAAAAAATATCAACGCTGATACTAATAACTACAACTTGTATGCCAATCGTGCAGTCGTTAGGGCACGAAAGCTCGACTGGGACGGAGCGCTTGGTGATGCAATTAAGGTAAGGTTCACAGACAATCACACCCGTCACCATTCTTTCGCATAGGCTAACTCGCATGGCCATATAGTCTGTCAGCATTCAGCCCTCGCTGAATGGCTATATCTCGAAGGGGATTGCTCTTTGTGGAGAACAGCAGGTTCGGGGCGCCAGGACAGCTTTTGACGTCGCATCCGTATTTGTGCAAGGGAATTCAAAGAGCACTCACCATCTTCTCTTGATCAAGGCAAGTATAATTTTTCTTACATCCTCCATGCTTCATCGTAGTTTTCAAAGGCCATCGCACTATTTAATGCGGGCGAGCATCAGGAAGCGTTGCTGCTTGTCGAAGAGCTGGCTACTGCTTGCCCCAATACTGATCCTCTCGTTTGTCGTATCATTGAAGTGAGAATCCTTCAGTTAATGAAGCCCAGAATCGGTGCTGACATTCATTTTTTCTTCGCTTTGTTTATCAGGCATATTTACATGTCCAACTGGGAACCATTGCTTTGGAAAAAACACATTACACCGAAGCTGTCGACCATTTCACTACTGCTGTCAACGCTAGTGCCGCATTTTCCAATTCACCAATTCATTTGATGTATGAGGAATTGGGTGTGGTACGTTGACATGATTCAACTGAAAATTATTTTCACGCTCAACTGCATGTTTTGTTGCAGCTCTTCGGATGGGATCTCAAGTCCTTATGGCAGACCACAATACGGAAACGGTGCCATGCGCTCCTTCTGTCTGGTAGACTTGGAGAAGGCCTCGAATCGTACCGATCCATAATGGGAATGAATGATGAAACTACGAAAGGGAGCTTGCTTGCATGGTTTGACAGTAAGTCTTCAGTAATATTACCTATAGTACAGTCCTCATCCTCCTTTCGATCAGCTATCAAACAAGAATGAGACACGCAATATTGCTGCAGGAAAATCTTGCTCTCGTCATGAGCAGTTCCTCCTGCATTTTGATAACTTTGTTGTAACGTTAATAGGATATAGGCTTGAGGATGAGTCAAGGAACTGGGAGATTGCTGAGCCATTCACAAGTACGAGTAATCAGAATAAAATTATAAGTGCCCTACGATAGGCAATGAATATCAGATACCACCATGACGCCTTGCTGGCAGGTCAGCACTAATGTCGAAGCGGTGTAAGCAATGCTACAAGTCAAAGCAGCCATCCGGAATTGACTAAACTACCAACTTCCATGAGTGCGCACATTTGAAGGATAAGTTGGATGAGCCCTGCCTTTAAGCTGACATTGATTATATTGGCAGTGGTTGGTCGAGGTTCCATGGTGCAGGACTTGAACGCTTGAAGCTTGAAGGATGGTATGACTGGAAGGCGTGAGTCGGCCTGACTTGGCTCGTACTCTCTAAGCACTCAAGTAGAAGACGAAGCTGCAAACGAGCCGAGTCAGGGTTGAGGGTTCAAATCATGCTGCACGTGTATTTCCATGTTGTCGATCACAATAGATGCTGGTAGGATAATGCTATGATTGCACTATGCGCTGAGAATGGGGATCATTGACTAGGATTAGCGGAAGAATCTGTGCTAAAGAAGTATGGACAGAGTCATAGTCAGTCTTCAGTGAAAGTACTTGGCCCGCCAAGGTCGAAGGGGATGTGCGAGTCTCAAAGCATCTTGTGATGGTTGCTGCTCCTGGACTTGTAATCGTACCACTCATTTGGCACACAAAATGTAGAATTGAGTGTATTTCCTAAGGTAATAGAAATACAAACAATGCAAACCGCTGAGGACGGCGCGCACAAAAAAAGCCGAATGTTTACATACGACCCATCCAATTGAGCTGACAGTGACATGGTGGAGCTCAGGAGTGTTGTGGAAACGCCAGGGACAGCTTGCGGGAACAAGAAAGTTGGATTCATAAATGCAATATATAGTGAATACGAGGCTGCGACTTGGAACAAGAGTCAGCTAATAGCCACACAAAATGAATTGCTAGTAAGTTTTTACAATACCTGGTCTGTCTGCCCAATATAAACTGGTGTCTGCCGTTGAACAAGTGCTTGGTGCTGATATTCATCGCCCTAAGTCCACGGTCAACGTTTGAACTTGACATGGAGACAACGCCTCCACTGTCAGATATCGACGCATGCTCACCCGTGATCGCAGTCACAGTTTTCTGCGACAAGCATACGCTCACAGGCTCGTGCGATGAACACATGGTCATGGCTTCGTACGACGGGATGCTTCGTCTGTGGGACTTGAAGACAGGCGTAGTGTTGAAGAAGATGGAGGGACATAGCAGCCGGGTGCGGGCATTGGCGGCATCACCAGATGGGCTATTGATAGCAAGCGGTGATGAGAGCGGAGGCACGGGGCTCATCACCTGGAATAGACGAACAGGAACGCACCCGAGTCATTGATAAAGCCCACGATGGTTGAATTGTTTCGCTGGATTTTCTCGGGACCTCAGGGTGCTGGTCAGTGGATCATTGGATGCGACCACGAAGATAATTTGATTATGAAGGCCAATAGTCAGAAAAAGCGGTCGAGTACACCATCGTCCACAAACTGCAAGCAAGTTCGAAGACGACCCTCAAGCGTGTTTCGATTCTCGAGCTCACTGCTTTCATTCGGAAATATGGTCCCACAGTCCCCAGCTAAAATTAGCTCCAGATTGGTCGTACATACCGCCGCGACGGTGCGACACGCATTGGCACTCCGTGGCATACGGAGCCAACATTCAATAAGTACTTGATGAGTTGGATAATCCAACCCCACGAGTCATCACACGTATTATGATCCACGACAATCCACGACGTAGCTGCAATATCCCCAAAGCACGTTTATCATCAATCTTCAAATGCTGTCGACAAACTAATAGGTCTATTAGGTCAACGAGACCGCATGTTAGGAGTGCTTGATGTTGCAAAACAAGCTTATCTTAGTGTGCGAAGGCGAGCGGCACCAGTGCAGGTACCGCAGACAACACAACCGGCATCATCCCGGACGATTCGATGGCACACGAGCGCAGTATCGGCAGTGGCGTTCTTCAAAGACGGCCGACAGGTCGTCACGGGCTCAAGGAACCTGCGAATCTGGGATGTGCAGAACAGAGAATTGTTGGGAGGGCCATTCGAGGGACACAAGGACTGGGTGCGATCAGTCACCGTATCATCAAACAATAAACGAATTGCGAGCGGTGGAAGGATAAAACCATCATCATCTGGGACGTTGAGAGTAGGCAGATGGTATTCGATCCGCTGGTGAAGCATACAGGCTGGGTGAATTCGGTATGCTTCTCTCCTGACGGCAGGAAACTCGCTAGTGGGTCGTTGGACTCTATGATCGTTTTATGGGATGCAGAGACTGGCGCTGTCCTCACAACACTCCATGGTCATAGCAGTTGGGCATTGAGTGTGGCATTCAGTCCAGATGGGCTAAAGTTAGCCTCTGGATCCTTGGATGGTACCATCCAGGTTTGGCAGACCAGTAACGCTGAGCTTCTTCTCGAGATCAAGGCTCATGAAGATTTGATCACAAGCGTTGCATGGTCAC